>NW_015385435.1:0-155170 GCF_001447935.2 Debaryomyces fabryi
GTTTTACGCCAGAAAGGGATTGTAAGCTAAATCTCTATCCACATTAAGTAATACTTTACTGTAATTACAAAAGTTTAATCTTGTATATATACATGTATATTTTTGTCAAATAAAATATAATTGAATAATTTTATACACCACTTGTATTTTATTCTCGTTCGCAAAGTATTTGGTTAAAATCTAAGCTAACAGCAGACTTGAAAATAGATGCCTAGGATCTCGCCAAAACTTGTTAAGCAAGCCCTCAGAGATTCTCCATTACTAATTCCACTACTTCGAGCAAATCCGAATTTGGAACAAGCAAAATTGGAATTAAGATGGATTAAAAGCGAACTACCAAGAAGTCAATGGCTTGATGCCATTCGCAGAAGATCAAAATTGGAACCATTACAATATATTCTTGGATCACAACCGTTTGGTGCATTGGATATACTATGTCGACGAAATGTGTTAATTCCAAGGTGGGAAACTGAAGAGTGGGTATTGAAAATATCTGCTTTAATACGAAAGCATCATATACGGTCAGACAAACAGCTAAATATTCTAGATGTCTGTACTGGATCAGGCTGCATACCCTTATTATTAAATTATGAATTATCTGAAGTTCAAAATATTCCTCTTAATATACATGCTTGTGATATATCAAAATATGCTGTTGGTCTATCTATAGAGAACTTGAAAAAGTATGGAGAGAAATATCCGCTGAGTTCTAAGAATGTTGAATTTAGTAAGGGGGATGTATTTGATGAAGATATTTTAAAGAATATCCTATCGAATAAGGAGTTAAATTTGGTTACTTCTAATCCTCCATATATTCCACTCCATGATTTCAATTCCCCTGTACATATAAATGGCATAGAAAAATCAGTAAGACAATATGAACCGTCAATTGCATTACTTGGAGAAAACGAGTTTTACGAAGCTTTAATAAAGAATATCATACTTAAGCTGCATCTAGAAAGCTTCGTTTTTGAGGTAGGGTACACTGAGCAAGTAGAATTTGTAGCTAATATGCTTCAAGAGAATATCAATTGGCAGTGTGGCATGATGAAAGATAGTTCAGGAAATGTTAGATGTGTCGTTGGTTGGTTAAAAAATTCTAAAATGAACTACTTGCAAGAATTATGTGAAATAATATACTAGAATTTACAGATATTAATATTATGCGGTAATATACATTAACTATTCTATACAGATGCTTGTTCAGAACTTGCCTCTGGGGTTTGTTCTGGCTTTTCTTTCTTTGATCTTCCTAAACCTTTTCCTACAGCTGTTATACCACTTTCCTTAGGGAAAACTCTTGTACCCCATAACACATAACCTCCGAATCCACGCATACACATGACAGGATGCATTCTACCCGGAATAGTTTGATGTGGTCTGACTCTGGTCTCCATAATTGATGGGGCTAAGATTCTCTTATCAGTAGACATATGGTGCTGAGTCTCTAATAAAACTTCCTTAAATTGACTGTAAATAACGACAGGTCTTGACCCACCGATAGTTGGAATAATTTCTGGTAATAACGTTGGCATGTTTAAAGTACTCACAGAAATAAAACCGTCAAAATTACCTTCCACTACCATGTCAATAACAGAGTTAATATTCTTAGCTCTTTGTTCACGACGATAATACTGAGCTTTTTTAGCACTTTTCATTTCTTCTATTTCCTCTTCAGTTGCAACTTCAAAGTTTACTTTTTCGTTCTCAGGCTCTAAAAATTGAAGCCAATTTATGCTTTTAACCATTCTGTTTTGTAATTCTTCAGGATAATCGGAATATCTCAATGCAATGTGATTTGGATGTTCATTGTCATGGGCACTTACGATGGTACCTTGTCCGTTCATTCTTTCCATCATTGCATACAACACAATACCACCTGTTTCATCAATCAACAAATACTTACCACCTGGTCTGACATTTGCATAATTTAATAGCAAGCCCAATGTTTCTTCACTCATATCTAGGACACGTTGAGTGTCTTTCTCAATATAATATTGCAATAATTGCGAAGAGCCAAGATACTCAACAGTAAATCTTCTTAAGAACTTCTGCTGCTTTCTCTTCAAATATTTTTGCTGAGAGAACAAAGTTTTCTTATCAAATCCTTCATGACCGGCAATCATCTGTTCAATGATTTTTTGTCCAATATCTGAAGTAGCACCTGATTGTTTTAACTTGTCTACATCTTCAGACGTTAACTTCTGGATTTTGGATCCAATGTTGATAATATTTTGATTATTTTCTGAACTATTTGAGAACATTTTGGTGAGTTCGTCCTTTGTTAATTCTTCATTTTCGTTATCAACCAGCGTTTCGTCTGCTTGTATAGTCATACTTTTAATTGGTTTCACCTTTAATTCTTCAAGAATCTCAAACGTCTGTCCAAATGGATACCCAAGTATTTCATCCACAGCAAAGGTTCCAAATTTTCCCAAACTGATTATTCCACCTGGTTTCAAGTCAACAATTTTTAAACCTTCTGAAGGTAAACGAATCAATGCATGCTGATTTGGAGATATTATAGTAGTACTCTTTGCTCTTTGCGGTAAGCTCTCAACTTCTGGCTCTTTATCCAAACTCATATTATCTTCAATTACTGATGCCATCCTGCTAGATCTGTTAACAGCCTACTGAATGTGTAATATTAGTTCCAATCTCCTAAGAGTGTAATCAAGTATACTAAAATAATGAGGTCGTGGCGTATCCATTATGAAAAATTTGGAACTTTTTTTGTACCTCATCGCAGGAAATCAGTACTAAAATAAAGATAGATAAATTCATTCAACGGATTGTTTGCTATAAAATAATAGGTAAAATGGGTAGAAGAGCTAAGAATAAACAGGGTGTTCCACCTAGCTTTGATGATTTCCAAGCAAAGCAACAAAAGAAGGATTCAAAGAGAAAGAGATCTAATTCTACATCTGAACCAAGCCAGTCTGTGAAGAAGACTAAAGATGCGAAGAAACCTGAAATTTCTAAGACTAAGGTGTCCGCTAAGGCTAAACCAGTTCAAAAAGAGGAACCAGAACTTGACAACGAAGAAATAGCACACGCAAAGAAATCATTGTTTGATGATTCGGACGAAGAAGGCCTTGATGAGCTTGAAGAAGAAATAGAAGACGATGAATTTGACATAGACAATGAAGATGGTGAAGACTTCGAAGATTCTGATGAAGAAGGCCGCGAAAAGCCAATGTTCTCTGACGACGAAGAAGATATAGAAGGGTTGAATGCTGCTAATATGGAAGCATTATCGAGAAAGTTAGATGAAGAAGAAGCTGAAGAGGCAGAAGAAGCAGAAAGGGAATTATTAGAGGGTCAAGTAGACCAGCCTAGAGCTAAGGTTTTGCCTACTGCCGAAGAAGAAGAAGAGATGGCTAGTGGTCCACAAGACGTCACAATGACTAGAACCAGAATGATTGAAATCGTGAAGGTTTTGGAAAATTTCAAAGAAATGGCAGAGGAAGGTAAATCAAGAGCAGAATATGTTGATAGATTGCTCAAGGATATTTGTGAATATTTCGGCTATTCTGAGTTCTTAGCCGATAAATTATTCAACTTGTTTTCTCCAGCTGAAGCAATGGAATTTTTTGAGGCCAATGAAATCGCCAGACCAATTACCATCAGAACTAATACCTTGAAGACCAGACGTCGTGACTTGGCACAAACTTTGGTCAACCGTGGTGTTAATTTACAACCAATTGGTTCTTGGACCAAGGTTGGTTTACAAATTTTTGATTCTCAAGTTCCAATTGGTGCAACCCCGGAATACTTAGCGGGTCAATACATTTTACAAGCTGCATCTTCATTTTTACCAGTCATGGCATTAGACCCACAAGAGAACGAACGTATCTTGGATATGGCCGCTGCTCCAGGTGGTAAGACTACTTACATTTCTGCAATGATGAAGAATACGGGTTGTGTCTTTGCCAATGATGCTAACAAGGCACGTACTAAGTCTTTGATTGCCAATATTCACAGATTAGGATGTAAAAATACTATTGTTTGTAATTATGATGCGAGGGAATTTCCAAAAGTCATCGGTGGGTTTGATAGAATCTTATTAGATGCACCATGTTCAGGTACAGGTGTTATTGCTAAGGATGAATCTGTCAAAGTAAGCCGTACTGAAAAGGACTTCATGCAAATTCCTCATTTACAAAAGCAATTGTTGTTATCAGCAATTGATTCAGTTGATGCCAACTCTGCAACTGGTGGTGTTATAGTATACTCCACATGTTCCGTTGCTGTTGAAGAAAATGAAGCAGTTGTCGATTATGCTTTAAGAAAGAGACCAAACGTCAAGTTAGTTGATGCTGGTTTACAAATTGGTAAAGAGGGATTCACATCTTATCGTGGAAAACATTTCAACCCAAGTATTTCATTGACTAGACGTTATTATCCACACACCTATAACGTTGATGGTTTCTATGTTGCCAAATTCAAGAAAATTGCTCCTTCGCCACATGATGTTTCTAAGGCCGGTGCTAAAGAAAAAGAATCTTTAGCTAGATCTGAAGCAGAAGAAGAAGGTATTATTCACGGAGACTTTGCTGAATTCGATGATGACGCAGATAAAGAGATTATTGATCAAACAATTAAGAGAAGCTTAAAGAGAAAGGGTATCAATCCAAATACCAGGAAATAAGTCTTTAATATATGATCGGGATCTATTTGCATAAGTGAAGTTTATTTGTTCTATTCTTGTATACTACCTATATATAAAACTTTAATTATACATACTTTTTTAAAAATCGAGACTTTTATTACATTAAGCAAGCATTACCTAAACCATGTTCCTTTATGTATTCTGGCCCAAGTTCTTCATACTCTTCCTTAGAAACATAGCTGTTTTCACACTCTTCGCTTTGACTCCATTTTTGCATACCCTTCCAAGCATCCAATATTGGATCCTTCGCTCTACGAACTTTCAATGGAGCCCCTACAGGTAAGAATGAAGTAAATTCTTTAGTAGTTCTTTCCACAAAATTTGGCAACTTCGCAAGGCCACCAGTAATAAAGACATCTTGAATCATGCTATGAGATTGACCACTAGACGAGAAGTTACCGTCTAATCTTCTGTAAAGTAAATCGCTCAGTAACTCAGCAATACCAGCTTGATCAAGACCTGCAATGCTTGGCTGGAATAAAATTTCAGGAACTCGTATTCTTTCGATATTAAAATGCAATTGGTGGTTCTTTTTGATTATTTCTGGGTGGTTAGCTAATTCATCTGGGTCAGAGATTTCAGCTTGCATAGATATAGTAATATTTTGACGAGGGCCATGAATGAATTTATGTAACGTCAGATTCTTCCAATCAAAAGTTTGTGAGGCAGCAAGCGTATCCTCATGATGGAAATTAGGATCATACTGCAATAGCTGCTCTTCTAATTTAAGCAATGCTGTATTGTCTTCTTCTTGTTCTTCTTCTAATGTGGCATTACTAATATCCCTATAAACACTCCAGTCATCATCATTGGCTCCGAATGTATCATTTGGATCATTATCGATGGTCGCATTTGCATTACGACGTCTTTTTCTTGATGCACTTGAGGTTGAACCAGTTTCATCATTTGCTAAATCCGCAATGTTTTTCATACGTTGCTGGGCAGCCATTGACTTCCTATCTTTCATGGAATTTAAAAGTTTAGTCCTCTCTTTCATTCTACCATATATTTGTCCCAACTCTTGTCTTTTGACTGAACACCAGTCCTCCAAATCTCTTTCACGCCATTCTTCTTGTTCCTTCTCAAATTTGGCTAATGACTCTTCTTCTTGTCTTTTAAGCTCTTTTGCACGTTCACGAGCATCAAAATTAGCTTTCATGAGCCTTTGCTTTCTTTTTTCCTTTATTTGATCTTCCGACAATTGATCATCAGGAATATCAACTAGAGGCCAAGAATTAGTGGTCTCATCATCCTCGTGATCACCAATATCTTGATTACGCGTTCTCTTCAATGTCTTTTCCAAGTTGGTCACATACTTGTTGAAATCATTCAAATCCTCGAAACCCTCTGCTTCCAATCTCTGTTGAACTTCCTTGGGCGATATACCTTCAAATTCCTTCTTCAAGTTTGTATAATATTCAAACTCTTGTTCTTTTTGCACAAGCTTTTCAAGCCTTTTCTGCTGAGCTTGTTCCTGTAATCTTTTACCTTGTTCTTTTCTCTTTAGGGTTTGTTTTGCTAATTCCTCTGCAGATTTCTTTTTGTCTGTTGATGTCGATACGTCTACTGGCGCCTGAAGAACAACGTCATGATCATTTAAGTAGTCCATATTAAGATAGTTTGATAATTCTTCTTGATAGTCCTTCAGGACGTAACAATGATCGTATAATATGTTGGTGGTATTTTGTGATGTCAATTTTGTGGGGAAGTAAGGGTATTTTAAGGACAACAACCTTTGAATAAATTGCTGGGACTGATCTCCACCCCAGTCTATTCTTTTCGTCTGCAGTAATATTCCCTTACCTTGAGAAACAGGAATTACATGGGTCAGCTCGTGCCCTGTGCCGATGACAACCCCATTGGCCGTATTAGTATCTGAATTAGCATAGTACGAGAACAAAGAATCAATTCCAAAAGTCACTTTTGGTGCCTGATACGCTTCGAAAAGCAATTCGTACATATTTTTTCTCTGGCTCATTGGACAGGCAACTGGCTCAGTCATGATAACCGGATTATTCAATCTTCCGTTGTCACTATGTACCCCTAAGTGCTCAAAGGAATAATCAAGCATGAACTCCACATAATCCCAGTTTGTCACAAGAGGACCATCATATGGGGTTCTCAGCGACGACCTAAGCGACTGATCTCTATACACATCGTTTCCAACAATCGTCAACGTCTTCAACGCCTTACGATCTCTGTAACGAGCAATGATCGCTGGAAATACGTTATTTGGTGCACTGGCATTTGTTAATCCAATCTTGAATGAAGACGTACCAATATCCAATGCAATTGGTACTCCTTGCTGATAATTATGGTAAAAAGGTTCTGGCTCAGCAGGTGCTTCAAAATCTTTTAAAGGGTATATTTTTTGCGGTGGATATTCCTCTTCCCGTGGTTTGTTAGCAGAACTATTTGAACTCATCGCAAACCAGATCTTTGAACTAATATTAAGCAATAGCTTTGTTACTGATATTCTATGGTACTGTCAAATCTTCTACAGAATCGAATTTCCCAAGAGCCGTCGTGCGCGGTCGTTAAAATGACACGATATATAGGGAAGCATTTAGCAAATTATAAACATATAGTGGTTATAGCAATAAAAAATCAATAAAATACAATGTCGTCAGAAGAAAATCAATTCAATGTTCAAGGATACAACATTGTTACAATGCTCAAGAGGTTGGAGGCAGCTACGTCTAGGTTAGAAGATATCAGTATCTTTCAATCCGAGAATGGTAGATCAGACGGACAGTCTATTAGATCGGTTGGTCAGGGTCAAGGCATAGGCGCAGGTCAATCACAGCAAGATAAGGAAGCTAAGGCGGTCGAAGCTAATCAGCAAAATGAAGCAGTTCCTAAATCAGTTACTGAATTCAAGAATTTTATCGAGAAAAGCCTTATTCCATTAGTGAAGAGCTCGCAAGCGATCGATGGCTTGGTAGGAGAGGCAGCAGAGATATTTGAGCAGGCATTCCAGGCTCAATTGCAATTTTTAAGCATTGTGGCCAAGAGTAAGAAACCTGAAATGTCAGATCCGGCATTTATGGAGGTGTTGAAGCCAATTAACGAGAAGATCGAGCAGATCAACAAGCTTAAGGATGCTAATAGGGAGTCGCAATTTTACAACCATTTAAATACCATCAGCGAAGGGGCACCGGTATTAGGCTGGGTTGTGGGTGACACTCCTGTATCTTTAATCCCAGAGTTCAAGGATAGTTCGCAATTCTGGTCCAATAGGGTCATGAAGGAATATAAGGATAAGGACCAAAGGCACGTTACATGGGTAAGCCAATTCCTACACATTTTCGAAGCATTGAAGGCTTACGTGAAGGAATTCCACACAACGGGTCCATCATGGAACAATGCTAATGGCCAACCTTTAAGTGAAGTTTTAGCTGGTTCTAAGAGTGTTGGTGGCCCAAGTGGAGGTTCAGCTCCACCGCCACCACCACCTCCACCACCTGCGGCCATCTTTGACTCTGACAGTGCCCAAAGCACCTCCTCGTCAGTCCCAGCAGGTGGTATGAATGCTGTTTTCGCGGACTTGAACAAGGGTGAAAATATCACGTCTGGTCTTAAGAAGGTTGACAAGTCCGAGATGACCCACAAGAACCCATCTTTGAGACAAGCTGCCCCACCAGTGTCCAAGAAGCCAACACCACCAAAGAAGCCGTCGAGCTTATCGTCGAGCCTGAACCTCGCCGAGCCAAAGAAAAAGCCTGCAAAGATGGAGTTGGTCGACGGTACCAAGTGGATCATCGAAAACTTCACCGAGGCCGATGTCCCATCTCACCAACCACTCGTAATCGACGCAGAAATGCAACAGTCGGTTTTCATTGGTAATTGCAGTGGAATCACCGTCCAGGTCAAAGGCAAGGCCAACGCTATCTCCATCTCCGAAACGCGCAACACCGGTGTCGTTGTGGACTCGTTGATCTCAGGAATCGACTTCATCAAATCCTTCAAATTCGGCTTGCAGGTCACCGGTACCGTCGCCATGATCAGTGTCGACAAATCCGACGAAGGCAGCATCTACTTGTCGCAACAGAGCATCGATGCTGATGTCCAGATCTACACCAGTTGTGCAACTTCCTTGAACGTCAACGTGTTGAAAAACGATGACTTCGAAGAGCTCGCCATCCCTGAACAATTCAAACACTCCATTAGAAACGGAAAGTTAATCAGTGAAGTCGTCGAACACGCAGGTTAGACTTTATCTTTTACCTCGGCCTACACTACGATCATTTTGATGTATGGTTAACCACATTCTACCATCCTTGCTTTTCCTACACAACTAACACCATATATCCAATCTCCACAACGCCGTGTTTATCCTATATACGATTAACTAGTATTGACAATATATTGTAGTCTTCATATGCATTGGAAGGTTAACACAAAAATCAAAAGAAATCAACTTCATCGATTTTACACAAAATGGAACGTTAAAGAATTTTCCAGGACAAAAAAAAAAAATTCAAATACTCGCTTTTGCCAACAGTTCTATTTAACTTAAGTATAGACGAAAATTTTGATTAATAATTTAGGTTTGGAAAATATTCATCTTTTCAAGTAGTTGTATTAATAAGATTGTTTAATAGAAAAATCGGGTATAGAAAATGGTTAAAGATACAAAGTTTTACGATCTTTTAGGCGTGTCGCCTTCAGCAGGAGAAACAGAATTAAAGAAAGCTTATAGAAAGGCAGCATTGAAATATCACCCAGATAAGAATCCATCACCAGAAGCCGCTGAAAAGTTCAAGGAGCTCTCACATGCTTACGAGATCCTTTCGGATGACCAGAAGAGAGAAGTGTACGATAGTTATGGTGAAGAAGGATTATCAGGAGCCGGTGGTATGGGTGGCGGTATGGGAGCAGAAGACATCTTTTCGCAATTCTTCGGAGGAGGATTTGGCGGTATGGGAGGTGGAGCTTCCCGTGGACCAACCAGAGGTAAGGACATCAAGCACTCTATCAGCTGCACCTTGGAAGAGTTGTACAAAGGTAGAACTGCGAAATTGGCATTGAACAAGACTATATTATGTAAGACCTGTGAAGGTCGTGGTGGTAAAGAAGGCAAGATCAAGCAATGTTCTTCTTGTCACGGTCAAGGTATGAAGTTTGTTACAAGACAAATGGGTCCTATGATACAAAGATTCCAAACTGTATGTGATGTCTGTCAGGGTTCTGGTGACATCTGTGACGCCAAGGACCGTTGTACCGCATGTAAGGGTAAAAAGACCCAAACTGAACGTAAGATATTACAAGTCCACATTGATCCTGGTATGAAGGATGGTCAAAGAATCGTTTTCAGCGGTGAAGGTGACCAAGAACCAGGTGTCACTCCGGGTGATGTTGTGTTCGTTGTTGACGAAAAGCAACACGAAAAGTTCACTAGAAAGGCCAATGACTTGTACTACGAAGCTGAAGTTGACTTATCTACTGCCTTGACTGGTGGTGAGCTTGCCTTCAAGCACGTTTCTGGCGACTACATCAAGATCCCAATCACTCCAGGTGAAGTCATTGCTCCAGGTGTTACCAAGGTCATTGAAAACCAAGGTATGCCAATCTACAGACACGGTAGCCATGGTCATTTGTTTGTTAAGTTCACGGTTAAGTTCCCAAAGAACAACTTCGCTACTGAAGAGAAATTGAAGGAATTAGAAGCTATCTTACCTGCTAAAGCTAAGGTTACCATTCCAAAGGGTGCCGAAGTTGATGAATGTGACTTGGTCGATGTTGATCCACGTAAGCATCAATCTGCTGGAAGACGTGATGCTTATGATTCTGATGAAGAAGAAGGTGGTGCCGGCCCAGGTGTCCAATGTGCATCTCAATAGGCGTGTTGTTAGTTCATAATTTATTACTGTTATATATTATTGTTATTATTTGATGCCTATAATTATAAAGTTATATATAGTTATCCTTGTCTATGGTTATTAATTTCGATTTATCATTAATTGTATGCTAAAATTTATCTCAAAAATGCTTTAATTTATGTTAGTCTCTCAGCTTTTTCCTCCCATGATATGCAGTTAAATAAAGGACAGCTTCAGCTATCAAACAGAAGCCTGCCATTAATGTATATGTTCCTCCCTCGCCCATGGCATTTACCATATTCTGTAAAACACCAATACCAATTGCAGCTAGAATACATCTAACGAAGTTAACACAGCTCGTCAGAGCTGAACCCTGTCCAGGGTACATATCAACAAGTAATGTTGTTATTGCAGACAATTGTGCGACACTGCAAAATGAAATTACAAACGCTGCTATCAATATTGGTGCAATGTTAACTCTATATTGCAAACACCATCCAAATACAATTGAAAAGGTAATCAAAGATACGGTAGTAAAGATGCATAATTCCAATCTAACCTTTCTAATATTAAATCCAGGTCTTTCATGCTCGTCTAAATTAACGTACTTAGCATCGTGTGCAACTTTTCTTCTTTTATAATTCCAATCTAATACCCTTCCTGCAACTAAAGATCCTAATACGGTTGCGATGCCGGAAGGAATATAACAGATTCCAATGTGTATCATTGAATATTTGTATTTTAGTTCGAGGGTTGTAGAAAGAGAGGTAAGGGTCATCGTCCACACTGTATACTGAAATCCAGCAGGAATCAAGGCCACTAAAACGTCTTTTCTCATCATTATTTTGAATGGAGCAAGTATTCTACCAAATGACGAGTTACCTGCAAGTAATGTGTCGACATCATTAGATAATCTGGCTTTGAAACAGGGAAGTGATGCAATAGGCAGCTTATTAATTATTCTTGTAGCTGGAACGCTCATATTTCCTACTATAGCCCTGTTGGTTTCTGGTAATAAAAAAAGGCTAATAATGGCAACACTTCCGCTACCAATTGCCAAAAATACAAATATTCCTCTCCAACTATAGCTGTGGACAAGAGCAGCTCCTATTACTGCTCCAAAACCCTGTCCTATTAATTGAATTCCTTGCACGAACCCCACGAATGTGCCTCTTTCAGATACTCTGCTAAAGTCACCTACCGAACCTGTAGTTATTGCAACCATAGGTGCAATTGCTGCAGCCTGAATGCATCTTAGCACCGCCATTAACCAGAATACATTTGTTTGAGAAAGAGCTATACATACTGCAGTGTACCCTATCACGCAAAACAATATACATGGCCTTCTACCATAATTATCGGAAAAAAATGCAAGAATAGCAGGGGAGATACCTTGAAGTAACAAGTATCCCACAATCGATAAGTTCGCAACGTCTAGAGTGATATTAAACTCTTTTGTCAAAGAAGGCAAGGCTGGGAAAAATATTGACAGTGATACACTAGACCATATTCCATTTGAACTTAATAAAAATGACATCGCATATTTCTCTACCTTGGTTAAAACGGAGTATGGTACCTCCCTACCTTTTCCTATCTCTAAATATTCTTCTTTTTTCAGTTTATTCTCTTGTATGTTTCGGACTGATGTCTCAGATTCCGTATTCGAAAGGATTTGCTTTTCTACATCCCCATTCATATTTATTGGGACATTTCACAATCTTGGTAACCTCTATGTTTCCTATCTATGTAATAACTTTTCTACTCTGTATATCTCATCGGTTTAACAGTATGAGTAATACATGATTCGGGCCGTGTTGAGAACCCGAAGTGTGAAATTTTTCGTGCATGCAAGAGAATTCTCGAAGAAGAAACTAAACTTTATGACGTCGGTACTAAACGGCGCTAATAATTTTACCACTCAAATATGGACCCAGGCTCGAGATGGCTGCATCTTATCTTACGTGTACCTTGATTAATTTAATTTAATTTATTCATATGTGTATTATATTTACGGAATATGTATATATAGGGTATCAATATTAAATGAAGCAATATACACAAATCAAAATGAGTGCAATATTATTTACCGTCCTTAATAGAATCTTTTTGGGTATTATTATATTTCTTAGCAGGAGGATTCTTTGGAGTTGTGATCATGAAATTAATGCTAGACGTTTTTGCGGTTGAAGAAACCTTATGTCTTTTGTTGTGATGTTGGGAAGCTGCAAATTCTTCTTCATCTTTCTGCAGATGCTTTGCACTGTGGCTTCGTCTAGATTCTATGTCGGGGGAGTGGTGTGCAATTTGAGTTGGATGCATTGGCTGCATTAAGCCAGGTGGTGGAGCACCAGATGGATGCATCATGTATTGGTGAGATGGTGGCCCATTGGAAGGGGATGAGGCCATATAATAAGGATATGGATGTTGTTGAGGTATGTAACTAGGGCCAGAAACAGCATGGTAATTCTGGTGTTGTTGATACATGACGGGTGGATATTTCAGTGAATAGGGTGAGCCTAACACAGTTGTAGCTGTGGAGGAGGTGTTTTCATGAGATTGTTCATTCAGGGATTGTTGTGGTGGAGGCGCCGACGAACTTTGGGGCCCATGGGTATAATACATGGTGTACATACCATTTTGAGGTTGAGATTGTTGATGTGGCAGGTACGCAGTTGTAGGTATTGGCAACATAACTGGTTTATCGTTCTGACTTGAAGGCGATCCTTTTTCTTTATCATTACTTTCACCAAGCGAAAATTTAGCACTAGAAGGCAGCTTATTAGGAGATCTTGCGGGAGAAATATCAACGCTATTAGCAGACTTTATACTCTCTGCGGTTTCAGAAAATGATGGCAAAGCTCGACTTTCTGAATATCTTCTTTTTCCATTAATGGTGGATGGAGTATTTTGGTAACTACTGTAATATTCTGGAGTGTTGACAAGCTTGTTGATTTTGTTAATCACGTCATTTGGATCGGATTTCAATTCATTAATTTTAGATTTCAATTCTTCTATTGTTGTATTACTAACAAAAAGAAAAGGAATTAGGTCACCACTAATATTTAATGATTTGGCTAACTTCAATAATTCGATAGCTGTAACACCAAAATCATTCTTAATAGTTTCTTGTTTTGTCTTCTCCTGTTCACTTTTATATCTTAATATTTCATTTAAAGTTTCGGCACTGTAGGGCCATATTGATTCTTCATCAACTGCCTGCGCAGGTATCCCTAAAATTTGTGAAATTTTTTGATCGATAAGAATTCTGTTACTAGAGTCCCAACGTATGGAATTGCCATTTCTTTTCTCTTTTATGTTTGACCCAGAGGAGTTAGAGCCTTCATCCATGCTCTTTCTTCTAGTAGAAACTTTAGCTTCAGTAATGATTTTGTCAAGGGCTTCTCCATGAAGCAGAGATTGATGGCCATAATGCTTGTAAGCAGAACGGTCAATGTTGAAGTCCTTCAAATTTGACAAAATCTTTTGGTCTGTGGGGGAACTCTTCTCCGAGTCACAGTTGGTTTCCTTCCTATTTTCACCATCAGATTCTGTCTCTTGGTTTGAACTATTGTTGGTTCCACTTGGCGATAGAGTCGAGTCGGTTGAAAGCTGAAGCTCCTTGAAATTACGTGACCGACTTGGTGAACCAGCATGGGACACAAGTCTCTCATCGGCCAGTGGTGTACTCATTAGGTTAATTAGAGATAACAATTTGGCTGTTTTCTTTATTCATGTAACAAGCGAAGATGTTAATCGTAAACGTGTAGTTGGATATCTAAGATGCAGTTGAAATAATACCTGAATACAACTAAATCTCCAAGTACTTAAGTAGATATATTACTGGATTAATGTCTATAATTTTATAGGGACTAGTTTGCAATCTATTGGTACTTAGCTTAATACTCAGAGCTTATGCTTTTCTTTGTTGGTATAAACTTTAAGAGTACCAAAATACTTAAATTTTAGCTTCTTCCCTATTTTTTTCAAAATTCATTTTCCCTTCTATCCATAATATATATATTTAGCAAATATAATTTCAAAAATTACTTATAGTAGACTGAAAATGGTACTTTTTAGTCAGATCCATTATCAAACTATCTGAAAAATTCAACAATTTCCTAATTAGGAAATGTTATTAATTCTCAACCGTATATTGCAGGTGTGCATCGTTCGAAGATATGCTTTTTCACCATATTAGGTATAAGAATTAGGTAATTAATTGGGTTGAAGTAAGTAGATTTACGGGATAAGCACCTACAACACAATAGCTCCTTACATTAAAATATACTGGATATGGGTATCAAGGCTGACTGCGTACTTCAGGAAACATCTTCTTACAGATGATGGCATTGTCATTAGTTTATTAGCACACTTGTTACCTCTTATAGCATAAGAGGGATATTTTACGGCTACTATATATTGCCATGTCAAATGAATCTGGATCAAAGAAGAATGCTATAATAGGAAATCAAAAAAATATATAGGGTGCAAATTTTGAGATTTAAGGCTTCGTAGCTATCTGTAGTCTAGATTGACGCAGGCGAACTCATGGGTCTCTAGTAATATATAATAAGATTATGTGTCCTTAATAAAATTTTGGATAGTGACAATTATGTTAGAGAAAATACGAGGCTATTCTTTGAGAGGAAAACATACCAAGGCTAGTTATTCCAAATTTCAAGTTCAATTATTTAAAGCTTTTGCAGGTACATTTCATGCTTATGACAAAAGCGGTTCTGGAAATGAAACTATGAGCATTCATTATAACTGTATTCATATTAAGAAATGATAAAAATCCTGTAGTATAGTAGTAAATTGCTTGACAAGTTATTTCCAGGGTATATAGTACTCTATGTAAGCAATTCGGTGCGATATACACGAATAAAGTCGGGGATTAAAAACAATATTCGTTTTGGAGTTACCCATTTCTGTCTTGTAGGCCAAAAGAAATCACAAAACTATGACCGACAATGGAAATTTGGGTCCTAACATGCCACATACAGACAATCAGCAAATTGTCTTAGTTGCTTTAAGTGGACCGTCATCTTCTGGGAAAAGTACTACTGCCAAGGCACTCCACAAACTATTCGAAGGATCTAAGGTTGTACATTTAGATGATTTTTATTTCCCCGATGATAAAATACCTGTTGATCCCACGACAAATGAACAAAATTGGGATTGTTCTGATGCAATTGATTTTGAAAAATTTACTGACTATATTAGGGGACTTAAGCTCGACAACAAATTAACAACACAAATAGACTCATTAGAACCTGAAGCTGATCTACAATTAACGGATGACGAAATCAACCATTTCACACATGTAATTAATTCATATAGTCATAAACTAAAAGATAAAATTATCGTATTGGTTGATGGGTTTATGTTATTTCATGATGATAGAATATCTAGCTTATTTGATATCAGCTTGTTCTTTCATGCGAAATATGAGACATTAAAATCAAGGAGAGAATCAAGGGCAGGCTATAATACAGAAGGTGGGTTTTGGGTAGACCCACCCGGGTACTTTAGTAGATTAGTATGGCCCGAGTATATGAAGAGTCACAAGCATCTCTTTGAAAATGAAGATGTGAACTTACAATTGAACTCTCATGCCAAGGACAAGTTAAAACTTAACGAAATTCAAAATGAAGATTTATCATTACATGATTTGATAAACTTGTCCCTAATAATAATATTAGATAGGTTGGAATAAATGATTTAGATTATTTTTAACCTATAAAGTTGATATATATATATATTTCCTATTATACAAACTATTTCTTTGATTTCTTTGGTTTCTTGTTAGCACTTTTCATTTCTGAATCATAAATATCAGCAGCACTCTCACCCTTTTGTCTCTTAGAATTTTTATTCTTGACACTGACTACTCCTTTTCCATTGACAGCCTTGGTAACAGATTTACCAGCAGCTTCCCAGTCTGCATCGTCTGCAATTGCGTATTTATCTAAGTTAATAGCATTAATAAATTCCTTTTGTTTTGCCTTCAATTCTTGCATAGCTTCATCACCAGCCTCTTCTAAATCATCTTGCATATCCTGCTCTATCTTATCGTAATCTATGTGTTCTGGCAGTCCTTCCATTGCCTTAACAGCCTCATCTTCATATTGAGGCATAGAATCTTCAATAGACTTACTTAAAATACTTCTGAAATAAGTTGAAAACTTACGAACGATTTTAGCAAACATTGCCATGGATTGATTCGATGGCAAGTTTAATTCTTTTGAAATATGGTCCAAGTCTTTGTGTTGCAAACCAATTGCTAATAAAATAGCAGCTTGTACAGATGACAAACTGACATCAGTGCCAGTTTTCTTTGAAAAATATAACTGGGAAATCAATGGTAACATATCAACAATAACATGGTAATCTAACAAATTATTGGCATATGAATCTAATCTCTTCAAGTCGAATGGAGATAAGATGTTATCTAAATCATTTCTGGTTAATTTCTTGGTCTTACTTTCGTGATTTTCACCAGCCTCTGTTGCTTCAATAATATTTAATGCTTGAACAGCTGGAAATTTTTTAAATTCATATGACAATAACTGTAAGAAACGCTTGTGGAAATCCTTCGAAAATTCTTGTAACCATGTCTTCTCGCGGTTTTGTAATACGTTTATCATGACAGAGGTATGTTCTCCAGTCAACTCATTAGCTGTCTGTCTTAAATAAACAGGAACGAATCCAGATCTCTTCCAGAATTTTTGCAATTGTGGAGTCAATCCGAAAGATACACCTAAGTAATGTAAAAAGTAAGGTGGCTTTTCAGATAACTTCAATAATAATGGTGGCAATGATTTAGCATCTCTCAACTTAATTTCATCCTTCAAAGAAGCGTTCGCTAATTCTTTATCTGTAACTCTGGTTATCGTATGGTCGTTAATTTCTGAGGATTCACTGATATCTGTGAATTTTCCCTCGTAATAATCTTGCAATAACTCTAAAGCTCTTGAACCATAACCCATTCCAGCATATTCTGGGTTTGTAGCGATTCTTACAACTCTAGCACCAGATAATGATGCAAACTCTTCATCTTGGAACTGTTGAGAAATTAACCATGGAATTAAATCACCTCCAGCTCTCTGGCCACGAGATAATGATTTACGAACACTTTCTTTTGAAATTTCACCTTCTAAGGCAAGTTGGATAACACATAAGGGGTCTGGAATTCTATTACCACCTTCTTCAATTGGTGGTAACAAGACAAATAATTGATGAGCAGGAGCATCACTCATCAATTGTAAATCATTAGGAGAATTTTTGTAATGCGATGCAACATATAAAGCCATCATTTTTTGCAAGAAAGCTTCAGAGACAGGGTGATATGAAAACAAGGTATCTCTGTTCACATAAAATAAGTTACATTGAGAAGGATGTGGACAACCTTTAGTAGCAAACTTGGAATTTCTGGATAATGAAACATCTAAGCATAATAATTTATTCAACCACTTTTCAACTGGATCTCCTGGTGCATATCTAATTGGTTCATCCAAGACAACTTCACGCAAATCTCTACCTGACGAAGCGGAATCGAAATTAGACTTGTTGTCTCTAGATACAACTGTTGTGTCATCATTTCTTCTGTTGCTATTGGATTCAGTACGTAATTGTTGAATTAACTTCAACGATAAAGATCTACCTGTACCTTCGTAACCATTAATAGTAGAAGCCATGAAAATCAAATAAGGTCCCATTAAGTTTTTCACGACAGGTAATGGGATAGCAGCAGCTTCATCTATAATAACTAATTCGGCCTGACCTAATACATGGTTATCATTTGGTGAAATATATTGAATAGTTTGACGATGACCACGTTTAATATCCACTCTAACGATAGCCTTGTTAAATGATGGGTTAGTTGATTGTATAATATCATAATCCATATGCTCAGTATAACCTAAGGCATCGAATCCTTTGAAAACAAACTCGAATAATGTCTTCAAGTTTTCTGGAGAAGGTGATGTGACGAAAATATTAGAATAACCATGAGAAACTGCAGCTGCAATAGCAATACCTAAGGCTGCTGATTTACCACGACCTCTACCAGCTGTTAATGCAACCGTACTTCTTAATGTCTTTTCTGAAATAACATCAATGAATGTCAATATAGACTGAGCTTGATTTACAGTTTTTGATAACCCAACTAATGCACCAGCTGGCTGGACATCTGCCAAGCTTTCCTTCAATTCCTTCAACTCTTTTGCATTAGGAGACAAATCATCATCGTCTTTAGCTGGTAATGGTTTAACATGCTTACCACCAGATATAGGCAAGACGTTAAGTTCATCGTCAACAACTAAACAATTTGCACATGAACCTAATGATAATAAAAATCTTTCATTAAATCTGGCAACGACATCATCGTGGGCCTCAGTTCTATAACGTGAATGGATGTCCATTGTCATGGTATATAACTGTTTCAATGAAGACATAGATTTCAACAATATGACAACTAATCCACCACCTTCAACAGTTTCTATAGTTCTAGCTAACAAGTTAGGTGTGATAGCTTCAAAATCTTGCAATATACACATACCATAGGTATTACCCAAAATTTTTTCGGTTTCCTTATAGTACACATATCTAATATGCTGATTGGAAATGAAGGCCTCAAATGGGTCTTGGTCGTTTACTTCTCTTACACCCCTTTTAATATCTTTCTTTATTTTGGCCTCTCTCTTTTGTCTGTGTGATGTGAAGCCCAATAATTTCTTTTTATATGCCCATAAAACTGACTTGTTCATCTTCAAATCGGCTGACATCATTAAATAATGCAAATTAGGCAACTGATTACGAGCTTTATCACCCACAATGAAGAAAAAACTTCTCTCCTTTTCTTGCACACCGTTACGGATGAGCGATGGAATACGTGCATCAATAGCCTTCTTTACCATCTTGAATATTCTCTAGTTTATTCTACTTAAGATCTTTATCCATAATAGTATTTATGTCCCAGTCTGAAAAAAAATCTCATTAGATGAGTCGTGTGAATACCGACTCGTATAAATGATATCACTATTAACTAGGCATAAACACCGATACATGCTATAAAAGTGTATTTAAGGTATCTTCAAGGGTATAAAATGATGTTTTTAAGTGCTTCTTGGAGTGTGGTATTATAATGTAGTTTCAAATTTTACAATTGAGTTAAATTTACGAGTGATAATGGGTGTTCCATAAAATGTTGCATTTGTGGATTGCAAAATCCGATTTATGCCCCAAAATCAAATTTGTATATTCAGCGGGTAAAAGTTTCAGCTGCAATTTATACAAGAATTGAAAAGAAGCCTATAGATTAGGAACCAAGAATCGTAGAATATCCTACTTCATATTCATATAGGTTATCAACATAAAAATAATTTGAAACATGGGAAGACCAAAAAATTCGAAGAATAAAGTCAAAACTAAGACTTCATCGTGGTCTTCCAAAAAGCCTGATAAGCAACAATTAAAGGCAAAACCAAGTGATAAGGGGCTTGAAAATTATAGTGGTGATAATAATGAACAATATAATGTATTTCCTGAGAGCTTTAGGTCAAATAATGGGACACATGGAGTTGTAGTAAAGAAGAGAAAGGTTGCCCCAAGATCGGGTTTACAGTTCAAAGTTGGACCGTCTTTTGAGAACACGACATTATATAGACCGATATTTATAACTTCCACTAACGAAAATGTTTTCCCCTTTGTTAACGCCAGAATCGATAGAGGGTTTGAGAATCATGGTGGGGAGTGGATTGGGTATAAACGCAATTATTTCACATTAGTTAGCTGCTTTGAATTTGACGGGGTTAGCCCTGAAACATTTTTCACTGAGAAGTTTCATATCTTGAATGATGTTGGTGAACTTGAAAATATCAGTTGTTTTGCGCTAAGATTGGTATCCAGATGTTCAGAGGATGAATCCGTTGTGAATCTCATTCAACACACAGCTAAGCGAGATAGAGGTCCACAGTACCTGCCGCCAGTTTTCCCAGCCATTTCAGGATATCTACCATCTCATTCAATTATCAAACAAGCATCTAATATTCGTAATGGAGACAAAATTGATCAATACAACCGAATGTTCTACCTTGACACCGCTACTTTACAAAAGTGCATGGATGCATCAATTCTAAGTACATACCCAGAGGGAAGAATAGCCACGGTTGCAAGATATGAACGTATTCAATTCTCCACATCAATAAACTATCGGAAATCGACCATGGTTAATAGACACTTCATTTTAAAAGTCGAATTATTGGGGCTACTAGACGACGGTAAATATGCAGTTTTAGCCAGTACGGAGACTCAACCGCTAGTAGTTAGAGGTCGTTCTCCGTCAAATTACCAAATGGCAAGAAGAAACTTAAAGGCATTAAATTTCAACAATCAAAAAGAGCAAGCTAGTGGTTCAGGTTCAAGCTCATCATCCAATGCAGACGAATTCCAACTAGACGACAAATCCAAAAATAAATATAATAAAGAAATACCACTGATCAAAACCAAATACAACCTTTTGGACTTGCAAAAACCGGCTAAAAGAGGAAGAAAGAAAAAAGAGAAACTCAAAACAGATAATGTTGAAAAACTACATGCATTAAGAACATATCAAAACCAAGGCATAAAAAGAGAATTATATAACTTAGAAGACGAATTTATCGATGATGATCTATTTCCTCCAATAATTCAGGCTAAACAGGAAACATTTGACTCAATGTTTGATCTGTTCCCATACCAGACCGAATTCAATTTAAACCTTGAATCACCCTTAACGCCTAAGAAGCACAAAAAATCAAAATCTAAGAAATCAAAATCTCACGAGAAGGGAATTGAAGAGTATCGAATAGGAATACCTACTTCCGCATGCAGATCCCAAGGTACAGACAACTCAAGCTTCAATCAAGTAGAGGAAGATAGTTTTGTTGAGTTCCAAAAGGAACTATCTCTTCTTCAAAAAGAATTAAAAGGTGATTATTCCAATGATCATACATTGTTAGGTCTCGTAACATAATTTTATACATCATTACATGCAACTTATCTATATAGATATATGTAGGCCTACTTTAAAGCCATGGTAATACAAATGCCTATTTTGCATTGGCTTACGTAATATTTGAACCTTTTGATATTTCCTCAAAATGCAGTTTTTGAAAATCTACACCACCAGCTTGACCTTCACAATACACCTATACAATATTAAAAGTAAAGGATATATTGTATCTAATATATATAAATTGCAGAAGTAAATGTTATTCTTCAGTTTTTTCAAAACTCTTGTTGATCAAGAAGTCACCGTCGAATTAAAAAATGATATAGAGATTAAGGGCATTTTGAAGTCAGTAGACCAATATTTAAATTTGAAGTTAGACAATATCTCATGTGTCAATGAATCCAAATACCCACACTTACAATCTGTCAAGAATTTGTTCATAAGAGGATCTACTGTTCGTTATGTCCATATGAATTCTAATTCTGTTGATTGCACATTATTACAAGATGCATCTAGAAGAGGTACGTATAAGCGTTTTATTTTATCTATATTCTTGTCAAATATACTAACAATCCTTTAATTATAGAGGCTATGGTTCAATCAGCAAAATAAGTTAAGTTAATTTACGTTGGTTATGTAATGTAATATAGTTTATAAATATACCGTTCCAAATTAATTAATGAAAATACTACATTGTAGCTATTTAGTAGGCGTTGCCAACCTAACCAAGCAATGTGCTCTTGAGTGACCAGGTTTGGAGCAGTATGAACATGTCTTCTTTGATTTGGTATTATACTGCTTCTTATAGCCTTTAGGACCTGGATATTCATGAGGACTTGGTCGTATATCTGAGTTATTATATACGGTCGAGTCATTTTGTATTTTTAGCTCTTTCAATTCATTCAGTAATCTTCGATCACTCTCATGACCAAGAAGGTATTTCAATTTCCGCTTGGGTATAATTATGAAATCACTATCACTATTGATATTCCATACTTCATGATTGCATTTGTTACACTTGATTGTACTACTTATCTTCTCTCTGAATACATCTTCAGGTATATCTTTTTCTGATTCAATACCCTCTTGTTCTTGTAATATTCTGATGTACTTGTTAATTTCATGAAGTTTAGAATCATACCCTTTTTTCAACTCCTCCAACTCAAGGTTCTTCTGGTTTATTATCTTTGCAAGCGTATCTACACTTTTCAGTAATTCCACTATCGACATATGCTTTATTGAATTTTCTTAGGTCTTAAAAGGATTAGTTAAATCCTCCAAGCTCATCTAATTATCTCCAGATTCTTGCATATAAAGAGTTGAAATCAAACATAGTGCACATTTTTTCAAATTTTAACGCTGTGATGGCGTTTGGCAGAAGCGCACCGATCGTGTACTTTTGGTTCTTTATTACAGTTTAAGTGTCCGGTTCGATCTCTGCGGTCGCAAACTTGATAATTTGAGTAGTCAATTCTTCAAGTTTCAGCAATGAGTGGCAATATCGCTGGAGGGAAGCAATTCAGCACAGCACGCTACCCGTAGAGAGGCGAAGCGGATGGCACTTGGCTGGCTTTGGTAAGGAGTTATAAGTATCTTGTGTGTCGACTCCAATTTTTTTACTAATTCAGCTTGTAGTAAACCTTGAACATAATTAATGCAGATAAAAGTTTGATAATTTTGATTGTTTTATGTTTTGCAGCTATTTACAGTTCTATAAATTTTAATCTTGCTTGGACGATTTTTTTCTGTCTAGAAGTCTGTTTTTGAAATCCATCAATGGGTCCTTCAATATGGTCCTGTCTGCGTAGATCATGTAAACTAGATAGACCAAACATAGTAAAGCACTTTTGATGACATCTGTTATAGAAGTACTTTTGACTCTATTATTTAAAGCGAGATATTGACAATATGCAACTATTATAAACGTTGCAAGTGAACCACTAATTCTCTTCAAAATACCCCTATAATTAATGGTAATCCCATTCCGAAAGTAAAATGATTTAATAAAAATAGAACAGTAACCTATTCTTAATGTCATGTTTAAGGCATTTGCTAAAATAAGTCCACTCAAACCGAATTTAAAATGAGTGATAAATACATACAGTGAACACAAAACAATGAGAGTCAGGAAGGACATGAAAATGGAGAATCTCCTTATCTCATTACCATCAGCGACACTATTGAAAAAAGCCTCTAATATACCATTAAAAGCCAAAAATGGTATGTATACAATGTATTGGGGAAATATATCAAAAATCCCTGTATTAGCCCATTTAGAAGCTCTACCGCCTAATAATATCAGTAGGAAATATGCTGCATTAGTATACCCAGCAATACCGATCAACAAAGACAAATTTAAATAAAATATTCCCAAGTATCGCATAACATTGTACGATTTTCTTATATTTTCTTCTGATTTGACTGAAAGCATCTTGGTAAATAGTAATCGTAATGATTCTTCAATTGGCTGAAACACCAACCTTGCAATTATGGATCCGTAATTGCAAACAACCGCATATGTACCTTGTTGCTCTACTGTACACAAATAATTGATCAACAATTTGTCTCCCTCCGTCAAAAAATGTTTGAATATCATCAGTATAAATAAGCTTCTCCAAATAGCCAAAATCTTTGGGTCAAAATAATAGTCACCAGCTTCCGATGGGGTATAAATTTTACTAAGTACTAGAGAATTCTGCTCTTTTGGAAGCTTTGTACGATTTTCCTTAGCAAAGTTTAAATGGTATTGTAGAAAAATTAACAAAGAATATCCAAATTGACCCAAAGCAAACGCCATAACTGCAAGAGCATCATATTCTAAACTTGATACCCTCGATGTCCTCAGCACTACAGCAATTACTGCGAATGTAACAATACACCTTCCAAAGACACCAATACTTTCGTATTTCGACCTTTTCCCAAAATTCAATTGGAATTGATTGATAGCATATAACGGCTCTGCGGCAAGTTCTAGCATCATCAGCAGCCACACGAGTACTATTGTAATCCTATAATATGGCAACATTAATAAGGACTCCTGAAAATTTTGCGAATTGTACTGCCATGCAAGAATAACAATCGATAGGGGCCCACCAACTACCAATGGGATATAACCAAAATTAATAATGCTTTGTAAAGTCCCCTCTGGGGTCCTTTCGACGTATTTACCCGTTCTATGTTTCGAGTCACTTGTATTTCCCGAACTAATATCCCTAGTTCTTTGAATTGAAAGTCTTTCTCCCTCCCTGCTAAAGAACAACACCATTGAGACGATAAACTCTAAATACGCCGATATTCCAAACACCCTGGGAGAGATCAATCGAATCAATAACTGGTTCAATAGAAATGTTAACATCTTTGTGAACAATTGTGTCAACATGAGGAAAGAAGCACCAGCAGTAGATTTGTTCAAAATATCAGCACCATTGCTACCATGTCCTACCCCATTACGTACAGATCCCATGGTAATATTATTCTATCTTTCCTATATAGCTTGAAATATTTCTACGTCTTCTAAACTACGATTGTACTATACATATCGTGATTTAATTTACACATTAAAGTGCGTAGCTATCGAACTTCCGTTATAAGGATTTTAGCTCATTTTTTACGCTGGACTTATAGTTCAATAAGTCGTTTAATATTTAGCCATTAATCGTTAAGATAATAGTCATCAACATTAATACACCAACAAATTTGAGCTGAGACTGAATATAAGTGCTAAGTTTAGTATCAGTTTCTTAAATAGTCTAAAACATTTTAAACAATACTCCTGTATTGAGAATATCAATATGGATCCAAACAATATAAATCCACACGAAGTCGAATTAAGGGAGCAAGATCGTTGGTTGCCGATCGCCAACGTAGCTCGTCTCATGAAAAATACCCTTCCCCAGACAGCCAAGGTTTCAAAGGATGCTAAAGAATGCATGCAAGAGTGTGTATCAGAATTTATTTCGTTTGTTACTAGTGAAGCGAGTGATAAGTGCCTCAAGGAAAAACGTAAAACTATTAATGGAGAAGATATATTGTATTCGATGCACGATTTGGGATTTGAGAATTATGCCGAAGTGTTGAAGATTTACTTGGCAAAGTATAGAGAACAACAGGCCTTAAAGCAAGAAAGAAACGAAACCAAGCCATCGAAGAGACAGCGGAAAGTTGCATCCGCAGCAGATTCTATATCACATACCGCTTCCAATACCCAAGATGAGCACTCCTCGACTGATTCTCCATTGCGGGAGCAGTTCCATGAACACAAACAGGAAGATATCGAAAGCCATCAATACATGGGAACACAAGGGTCAAACTCACGCCAGATCACTGGGCATGATACAAACAATAATGGACTATTAGGTTCGAATCCTTCATCTGATAGCTCTATAGGATCGCCCGAATCGTTTTTCAACCATTATGAATCTAATGGACAAGGAAATGAAGCGGGCAATGGTGCTTTAAACGGGCACGACAAACAAATAAAACATGAGGAAAGGCATAACGACCCAAATCATAAAGAAGAAGGATATGGATACGATGATTTTATCAGTGATCCTAATGAAGAACAAATAGGAAACCACCAGCATATCGACGAGTTGGCAAAGCTCACGAATGATGAACCAGATATTGATACTTTAACTGCTGGAATCACAAATGGCAATTCCAATAATGCCTATTTTTAGTTACTCAATGCAACTAGCAACATTGTAAAAAGACAAGTACGAGAATAGACTATGCAAATAGATGTATTTTAGGAAAGCAACAACTACCTTTCAGTTCTCAATTATGTGTTATACAAACAGTTTTTTAAAAATATAGTAAATATTCAATTATATCGCCACCTATATATAAATATAACTTTCGATAATAACAGACACCTTCCAAATGTGGAGTAGAATTAAAAAAAAATAATATAAAATCCAGTATAACCAAACCAACACCAAATAAATAAATAAATAAATCATAAACAGAAATGTGAGTATGTACTTATAACTTCCCACGACATATGGGGCATGAGTCCGAATAGTCAACCCACTTCTTCAAACAACTATAGTGAAATTGATGAGAACAGTTTTTAAGTATCCTCACTTCATCAAGAAAATCATTTGATAAATCATCAAAGCATATTATACACTTCTCGTAACTTCCCATTTTGTGGGGCGTACCTAATTTTTGCATTTGAAAGTTCTTCATTTTGAAATTGAGCAAGCACCGTGCTTTCAAGACCAAAAGCCTTAAACTCAAGTAAGATGACGGTAAGATGTGAAATGGAAATGTATAGAAATACATAAATAGTATCGAGAAAATGCAACCAATTCCAAATCTTATCAAATTTACTAGAAACTCGCAGGTGTATATAACTTTCAACTTTGTATCATTCCATTTAATGGATTCTGTGTTTGATGACTCAAAGTTGGAACTATCCAATGATCCAAATTTGAAAAGCTCGAAACAGTTTAATCCATATTTGATCGTTGTCAATATGATTAAAGGGAATATGTGCAAGATTTCAAACCCAAAAATTGTAATTAATATATTATCCTTAAAGGATACTTTCGAATTTCCAGAATAACTCGATATCACTTCCTGGAAGTATTTGTTTATTAACATGACATCAACCAAATTCAATACTGCTAATCCGATAGAGAACCTTAAGTATTGGAATTTCAATGTTGATGCATCATGCACGTCACTGGCGGTCATATAAACACGGCCAATACTCAAATAATGAAAGCATTTCAACAAGAAAACACACAAGAACAATCCGCCATACTTTAATAGCTCGTGTCTCACCAGTAAATCGTTGGTGGCTTTATCATCGTTCCTGATGGTGCTATAGTAAAATATCAAAAATCCAAAACAAAATTCCCATGCAGTATAACTGATCTTGTCCTTCAAGTTTCGTATCTCATTACTCGTCAATCTCCCAAACACAACCCATATCACGAAATTCGTCAATAAAAATATTCCAATCAAACAAAGATTAACTAGTTTAAAATTAAACGACAGAATCGATGTTATTGATGACGCTAGCGTATTATAATAGCTATTAACTGCATAATATGGATTCAAATCTAATCCTATTGGTCTTATGTATCCATTCGGCGCCCTGAAGTCAAATTTCTTATAAATCGAGACACCTAGACAAGCTCCCACCTTCATATCTGTTAGTATTCTATATGTCCTGTCCCAAAACCCCTAACCCAATTTCTTTTCAAAAAAAATTCACTTACGGCACTATATCCAAGTCTCTTATTAGAGGGTATAGTCATTAACCCAGCTTCAATATATATAGTATTAGAATAAACCTAGAAGAAGAAGACCATTGTATCAATTTCACCGCTATAATCACAAGATGACAGATGTGGTTGTATTTATCACGTGATATCATTTTAAAAATCCATCGCTCTGGTTTGTAGCCTTAGACTAAAAACATCTGAAAAATTTTGATAGAACCATTAGGACTAGTATTGAATGGCCTATTTGAAGACACTAATCAACAATTTATTAGGAATGGGTAAACGGAATTTCAGAAAAAATAAAGGAGGAAATAATAAAAAGAACTTTGGGAAACGATCCGAAGTTCATGATAGAGAAAAATCGTGGACTGAAGCCGTGAGGGAGAGTGAGAAATGGGAAACTTATTACAAGGCTATGAACATTATTCCAGAGGAAGAATGGGATACTTTCAAGAAGCATTGTCAAGAAAATTTGCCATTGACATTTAGAATCACCGGGTCGAGAGCACATGCTAACGAGATCAAGGAAAACTTCATCAAGAATCACGTTTCCAAGTTGCAAGATGCTGAGTTTGAAGGGGTCAAGTTGACCCCAAGAAACTTATCGTACTACCCAAATGAGCTTGGATGGCAAATAGACGTTTCCAAGGCGGTTATCAGAAAGAACGAGGAATTTGCAAAGACACAGCGTTTCTTGGTTATCGAAACTGAAGTTGGAAACATTTCCAGACAAGAAGCTGTTTCGATGATTCCACCTTTGTTGATGGATATTAAGCCACACCACGCCGTTTTTGACATGTGTGCTGCACCAGGGTCTAAGACTGCACAATTGGTTGAAGCTTTACATTCTGATGATGATAATAAGTTAGCAACAGGATTTGTCTTAGCCAATGACTCCGATTATAAGAGATCGCATATGTTGGTCCATCAAGTGAAACGTTTGAATTCTCCTAACTTTATGGTTGTTAACCACGATGCACAATTATTCCCAAGAATCAGATTAAATGGCGCTAGCGAATTTTTGAAATTTGACAGAATCTTGTGTGACGTTCCATGTTCCGGTGATGGTACCATGAGAAAGAATGTCAATGTATGGAAGGATTTCACCGTTGGTAACGCATTGGGATTGCATTCATTGCAAATAAATATTTTAAACAGAGGATTACAATTGTTGAAGAAAGGTGGTAGATTAGTGTACTCAACCTGTTCTTTATCTCCAGTTGAAAACGAAGCTGTGGTTGCTGCTGCCTTAAGAAAATGGGGAAACCAAGTTAAATTAGTCAACTGTGATAATGAATTACCTGGTTTAGTCAGACGTAATGGTGTGAGAGACTGGAAGGTTTTCGGTAAGGATATGCAAATTAGAGAAAAAGGAGCTGAAGATGTTGCTGATACCGTTTTCCCTCCAACTGAAGAAGAAGGAAACACATTTGGTTTAGAAAATTGTATTAGGGTTTACCCACATTTACAAAATACTGGTGGGTTTTTCATTGCTGTACTTGAAAAGACTGATCCAGAAGGTGCAAAGAGAATAGCTGAAGATGACAAAGAAGAAAGTTCTAAAAAGCAAAAGACTGATGAGCAATCAAATGCCGTGGAAACTATTGATAAACCACAGCCACAAAGAAAGGAAAAGTTACCAAGAGATGCTAATGAAGAACCATTTATCTTCTTAGATCCTGAACATCCTCAATTAGCTAAATGTTGGCCATTCTACGATTTCAAGGAGAGCTTCCCTCGTGACTCCACATTAGTTAGAAATGCAACTGGTGAGCCATTGAGAACTATTTACTATGTTTCGTCTATATTGAAAGAAATTTTAACAATTGAAGAACAGAAATTAAAGGTCATTCATGCTGGTATCAAGTTATTTGTCTCCCAAAGAAACGATACTGGAAATTGTCCTTGGAGAGTGCAAAACGAATCTTTGCACACTATTAAGTCATTCTTGGGGGATAAAAGACATTTGAGCTGCAATTTGAAATTATTAGAATTATTGTTTCAAGAAGCTTTCCCAAAGATTCAGGCTATCAAAGATTCAGCTATAGATACTGAATTTTCATCTAGATTGGATGCAATGGAAGAAGGATGTGTTTTCTTAACTGTTAAGAGAGAAGGCGATGATTTAGAAGATTTATTCTTACCATTATGGAAGGGTAAAACTAATGTCAACTTAATGGTCAATAAGAAAGATACCCATGAATTACTTTATAGAGTTTTCGGTATCGAAACCACTGCTAAGGATGCCGGAAAAGAAGCCATTTACCAAAAGAACCTTGAAGCTGTTAGAAAAGTCCGTGATTCTGCTGAGCCAGAATCCGGTGCCACCAGTGAGCTCGACTCAAGTGCCCCTCCAGCGGAGTCTGAATCTGAGTCTACTACCAAAACTAATGTTTAATTGTATATTACATCGTAAATATTATAATCATAGCTATGAATTTCGAATCTAATCCAGATCTGTATCTGTATCTATGCTTGAGTCTGTACTACTAGAACTAGAACCTGATTCCAGTGATTCCAGCGACGAATCTTCGCCATCTCCTATCACGTCATATACCATATCATCCTGTTCAAGGAACATTTGTGCTGCAGATTCATCTATTAATTCATCTGCCCATGATTCCACCATCATGCCAAATGCTAACAACGATGTTTCGTCTAAACTTCTTTCCACTTTTTTATATGAATCACTTTTAGCTATCTTCTTGCTAGTATAATAATGTAGCACATTAAGCAATTCTGGGTCTGGAAGGTTAATGTCTGATGGGAATTCTTCTCGATATTTTATGGGTATCTTGACCCGTGTTGTGTTTAATGATTGAAGAATTTCATCCGCCGGTATTGCTGTTCCATGATTCTTGAATATTTCGTCAATATCACTTGCGTCCTTGTCTATGACTAAATCAAGCTGATTGTCTTTGATAGAGACTGAATGAGATGAGTTTTTAAGTTTACTTTGATCTATGACAACTCCTTTTCGAAATTCATCGTTACAAGCCTGGTATATTGTAGCAGTTATGGAGTCTCCTTTCGTTGCATTCATAGTTAATAATATTCGATACTAATGGCATATATTACTAGCCGGTTGATTTAGACTAGTATAAAATCTTTTTGTAACGGTTTGCAGCGAGGGGTCTAAATATTTCAATGTTTACAAATTAAGGCTCTCAAGCGATTTTTTTAAAATCAAGTTCTTCCTAGTACATAGTATGGCAGCATCACTTCAGGATCCTTTCCTATTGCAAAGGGAGATCCAGCAACTCGAACAGAATGATGAGCAACGAAAAAACCTCATCAAATTATCGATTTTAAAAATATTTTATCAATCGAAATCGAACAACAAGGCCCCATCACATACGATTGATAACTCTAATTCTGCAAGTGCATCACGAATTGCAGAGCTAACAAAGAAGAACCACGATTATGAGTTGACTATAAACAAATTGAAACAGCTGCATACAACTAAAGAGAAATTACAAGAATCTAAACTAGAATCGTTGAGAGACGAAATCGGGAAGTTAAAACAACAGCTTAAAGATCAAACACGTAACAAATTACAAGTGCCGACATTAAGCCAATTTCAGCCGACCTTGGAACCAAGTTCATCACGTCCATCTAGTGCATTTTCTACTTCGCCCTATGTCAACAAAATAATGTTCAATCAAGGGTCTGGGGGACTCGCAAAAAACTACTTATCACCAACTGTTAACTCCATAAATAAGTCGATTTTTGCTTCAGACTCCAAGTCAAGTATTCTATCACCTATACAGCATAAAAGGAAAGTATTAGTTCCTACAAAAGCAAAACGGGAATATACTAATTATAACTCCATGAAGAAACAATTTGAGCAAAACGGAAACTTACCACAGAAAGAAAGCACTGTCGAGCCTGAGACGCCTAATAAGCGAATAACTAGAGCTGCCTCGAAAAAATCGTCTTCCCCTGTTACAACACCTACCCGACATTCATCCAACAACACGAATCGTTCATCACCATCCGTACAAACTGCCGATCTCACCCCCAGTAGACTTCCAAATAACGGCGAGCTCTTTGACGATAAGATGAGATCATTGGATGATGTCATCAATAAGTCTTTTACTAGTGCAAATGCCAGTGAAGCTGAAAATGATGCTCCGGATGCTAACTCAACGACTATAGAGAGTATTTCTTCTAGGACAACAGGCAGAGGGACCCATATGTCTGAAGACGAAACGTTTGCTAGTGCCAATTCATCGCTAGCAAAATCATCGGAGAAAAAGGACAAAAAGAAGAAAAAATTACGACTTTGGAAATCCGAAGTATCTAAGGTATCGATATCTTCTCCAAATGACAAAACCTCGAAAAATAGAAATAAAGGTTTACATCTCGAGGATGAAGGTTTGAATACTTTGAACTATTATCAGGACGAAAACTTCCTTAATGACAACAACGACACTCCGAAGATGTCCAGGAAAAGGAAAAATGATGAAAGTGAAACAACTCCACTCACCTTTAAGAAAAAAAAGAAGAATGTTTTCAAAATTGATTAGCATCAAACTTTCTAGTTATGCGCATTACCCTATCTGGTCTCTGTAATGTTTAATGAAACAGCTGACATTTTACCCCAGGAAACAGACTCATCCGAAGATCAGCTGTTATGAACTTAAGACAACTATGCTCACGTGGAAGAAAGGATACTATATTAAGCTCATAATGCTGACTATAATTAGGCATCGGGGATATCAAGACCTTCCCCGGTTATGAATTATAGCAAAAAGCTATGGGTCAAACTTTTAGTCATTAGCAAGCTTAGTCTTCAAGGAGCACACAACAGTTAATATCACAAATTCTTTTGCAAAGAGGCATAAAGCATATCTATTTAAAGCTGGTTCCGTCTGTTATAGCATTGAATGATGCAAGGTTTAGTAGAATCTAGAAATGTTACTTCTTATTACGAAGAATTTCTTGTAATTTTTTTAGGCCTAAAATTCATCGTTTTGTATCTTTTTATCTTAACTTGCATATTTTAATCAACTGATGGGCTTAAATCCCCCAGCATATATACGGCTTCTCCCCAATCTATATCTCCATACCTTCCACCTTTAAGTATGTAGTCATAAATATATATAGTCATGTGACTTAAACTACAATAATGAGAAACCGACCTCGAGCGATCACCGAAGGTCGTTGAAGCTCACGATAATTAGTAATTTCCACAAGAGATCTATCATACATATAGAAGATATAATTCACAGATAGGTCGTTATAGAGATTTATTATGCTTAGACCAAGAACTTACGTACGTAAGTTGGCTTGGAGATGTCCAAGAACATCACAATTAGGGCTAAGATTGGCTACGAGTGTATCTAGTCCTAAAACATTGCCACTTCAAATGAATTTTGATATTTCACATTCACAGTCTGCATTTAGAGCCTATCAGGATATTATACATAGAAATAAAAGTGTTAGTGATGATGAACCCTCACAGAGGTCTGAAAATGAAAATAATCCGTCTGAAACCGACAAGGAATCTAATCAAGATCCGGAGACGCCAGAGAAAGACAAGGAGCTGGAAAATGATAAAGAACAAGAAAATGAGAAAGATATTGAGAATGATAATAAAGTATCGTCTGAATCTAATGAAACCGTGCCAACGGCCTCATCGAATACAGGTGGAGCGGCAGCCCCACCTAGCGGTAACAATAATGGAGATGATCCAGATGATTCGAACCCTCTGCTTCCAGTTGATCCTGTTACTGGGTTGTATCCACCGTTATTGGCTATTCCTATGAAGGACCGTCCTCCACTTCCGGGTCGTCCATTCGCAATTAATGTCACAGACCCTGAGGTGATTAGGTCCATATACACCATCATTGATAAAAGAGAACCATACTTTGTATTGTTTCATGTAAAAGATTCTAATGAACCAGATACTGATGTTATAAATAAGAAAGACTCGGTGTATGATATAGGGGTCCATTGTCAAATTATTAGACATACCACCCCTAGACCTGGGGTATTTAATGTTTTAGGTTACCCTCTTGAAAGATGTAAATTAGAGGAATTAACCACCCCAAGTAGTCAAAAGGAGGCTAAATCTGATGCGCCTGTAAAGGATGATGGAGAAAACTTCCCAACGTCTTATTTGAAGGGCCTCAATGTTTCATATGCAACAGTTAAACCAGTCGAAGATGAGCCTTATGATAAATCATCTGCAGAAATTCGTTCATTGGTTGAATCATTGAAAACATTGTTAAGTAAAATGGGTGGTAAGAACCCACTTGAAAAGCTTCAGATTAAAGAAGGAACTGACTTGATTAGTGATCCATCTAAATTTGCCGATTTTGTTGGTTCCACCATACATGGAGATCCAAAAAAGATTCAAGAAATATTAGAAACTTTGAATATTGAGACAAGGTTATCAAGGGCACTAGAATTATTGAAAGTGGAACTTAAGGCTAGTTTAATTAAAGAAAGTACTATACATAATTTGAGTACTAAAGCAGATGAATATCAGACCCGTCTTTTCATTAAGGAATTCATTAAGGAATTGCAAAAGCGTGCAGGTATTTCTGAATCGGATGATAAGAAGACTTCCAAATTTGATGAAAGGCTTAAACATTTGAAACTTACAGATGAAGCTATGGAAGCATACAATGCTGAAAAGGCTAAGATGGAAAACCAGAACGAACATTCTAGTGAATTAGGTGTTAGCGAAAGGTATTTAGATTGGTTGACGTCTATTCCATGGGGAGTTTACTCAAAAGACCATTTCAATATTAAGCAAGCAAGAGAAGTTTTAGAGCGTGATCATTATGGTTTGAAGGATGTTAAGGACCGTATTTTGGAATTCATTTCTTTAGGTAAGGTTTCTGGTAAAGTTGATGGTAAGATTTTATGTTTGGCAGGTCCTCCAGGTACCGGTAAAACATCTATTGCCAAATCTATTGCTGAATCATTGAATCGTAAATATGTGAGAATTGCTATGGGTGGTATACAAGATGTTCATGAAGTTAAAGGGCATAGAAGGACTTATGTCGGTTCTATTCCAGGTCGTATTATATCTGCTTTAAAACAAGCTAAAACATCAAATCCTTTAATGTTAATCGATGAAATCGATAAGCTAGATTTGAGCCGTGGTGGTGGTGCTGCTTCAGCATTCTTAGAGATCTTAGATCCGGAACAAAACAATGCATTCGTAGATAACTACATTGATGTTAAAGTTGATTTATCAAAGGTTTTATTTGTTTGTACAGCAAACTACTTAGGAAATATCCCAGCTCCTTTGAGAGATCGTATGGAGATTATTGACGTCTCTGGGTATACCAATAATGAAAAAATTGAAATTGCTAAAAGACACTTGATTCCTGAAGCTAGTAAGAAGGCGGGCTTAGAAACCAATCATGTTCTTATCACCAACGAAACTATTTCTAGATTGATTGAAAAATACTGTCGTGAAAGTGGTCTCAGAAACATTAAGAAGTTAATCACTAGAATTTTCAGTAAAGCATCTCTCAAGATTGTGGAAGAAATTGAAACCAAAGAAGCTCTTAATGCCCCTAAAGAAAAAGATACTGTTACAGCAGGTTCTGCCGAGGTGAACGATAATAAAGAAGCTACTCATTCGAGCACTCCTCACTCAGAGAATGCTGATGAAAATGTGGCAGATGTTCAAGCCAAATCTAAATCCACACTTGAAACAGCCGGAACGAAAGAAAAGAATGAAGCTAATAAAGAAAATAAACAATCTGAAAATGATGAAAAGCCAGAAGCAAAATTTGTTATTCCTGAGGATATTAAATTAGAAATCACGCCTGAAAACTTGAAAGATTATGTTGGTCCAGAAATTTACACTAGAGACCGTGTATATGATATTCCACCGCCTGGTGTTGCAACTGGTCTTTCTTACAGCACTTCAGGTAATGGTGATGCTCTTTACATCGAATCGATCTTAACACATTCAATTGGATCTGGATCTGGAGTTCCAGGCATGCATGTCACTGGTAGTTTGAAGGATGTTATGAAGGAGTCTGCGTCTATCGCATATTCGTTTGCTAAACTGTTTATGGCTAAGAATTATCCAGATAACAGATTTTTTGAAGCAGCCGACATTCATATTCATTGTCCAGATGGTGCAATTCCAAAAGATGGTCCATCTGCTGGTATTTCTTTTACATCTTCGTTGATTTCATTAGCAATTAATGAATCCTTGCCTCCAACTGTAGCCATGACAGGTGAAATAACTGTCACTGGAAGAGTATTACCAGTAGGTGGTTTGAGGGAAAAAATATTAGGTGCTAAGAGATACGGTTGTGATACTATAATCTTCCCTAAAGATATTGAAAATGAACTTGAAGAAATCCCAGACGAAGTCAAAGAAGGCGTCACATTTATTCCAGTCGAATGGTATCAAGAAGTCTTTGATAAGATTTTCCCTAAAAGTACCGCTCAAAAATGTAATGAAGTATGGAAGGAAGAATTTGCCAAATTGGACCTGAAAAAAAAAAATAAGAAGAAATGATTAAGGTTTAAAGCATTATTTGTTGAAGTGATGATCTGTAATTATTGGTGTATATTTGTACATATTTTATTTAATCCAATTTACGTTATTTCATAATAATATTGAAAATTCCAAGTAATGTAAAATGGGTATTACTTATCTTTTTTCTTCTGTATCTCACTAAAAAAATCTCTTACTTCTTCTTCAGTAACCACTTTCCCCTGTTCAGCAAATGGCTTAAAAAATTCTTTCAACTTAGAGCTGATCTTTTCATATGCTTGGAGCCCTTCAATAGCCTGATCTCTAGGCATTGACAGAAGGGCATCTGTACCTAGGTCATATAATGATCCAGTTGTGGAATTTTCACCCTCATTATCTTCAGGGCATTCATAAATTGGATCATCAAGATATAAATATTCATTGTTACATAAAAATTCATGAAGCTTCGAATCATGTGAAATGGTATTCTTGATCTCTAGTAAGCGGTCTCTAAAATCAGGCTGTAAGAATATGGAATATGAAACTTCATGATCTGGATCAATTTTAATTTTCTTCGATTTAGGGGCATCATAATCTTTGTCGATCACTTTTTCATATTGCTCTTTCCAATCTGACGTTGATTCAACTCCATTAAAATGAGGTAATTTCGTAAGAGTGACTTTCTTATCATTTTCGATCTCTTTGAAAATATGTCTAAACTCTTTAACACATTTCCAGCAAATGAACAGGTCAAATTCTTCTAGATCTGGAAAGTAAGGAACCGAATATGTCTTTGGGGGTGTTTGCTTAACTTCTATATCTGCTCTCGCATCCTCTCCTGGAGGAGATAATTTATGTAAACAGTTCTTCCCTTGTTCATGTCGTTTGGTCTCATTGTGCTTGCGAATAGTACCCGGTTTGTATCCTAAGATACATTCATCGTGAAACCAATCTTCACCACACGTAAAGCCAAAATAGCATTGAATCATATTCCCTGTTTCTTCAAGAGGATTGTATGGCTTCTCACACGAGCAGAATAATCCCTGAAAATTCTGGTTATATATATTTGACAGTGATGGTATATCCTCCGCTGGCATTCTTATATCATGACTCTTAGATGGGCCACTAGTCGAATATCCCGTCCTTGGTATTGATGGTCTGCGCTCGTTCTCTTCTCTTTTTAATCTCAATTTGCATCCGCCATCAATCGTTTTTGACATCTTGGTTGTACCACAGTCGCAGACGAAATTTCGTTTCGTAAATAACTCTACAAGCTCGTGTGACGAATGACATTGAATAGAACACGAATAACAGACTCCAATTTTCTCGTTATTTTCATTAGAACACGTAATGCAAGCAAAAATTGGCTGTCTTAGTTCACCCTTTTCATACGTGCACTCGCTGGGGTCGAAAGGCATTAATTCTCTCGCCTCTTTCTCCAATTTATCACGCGATTTGATGTAATCAACCGCCGTCAATGAATCTGGCTCCTCGTCTTCTCTTTTGGAATTCATTTTGCCTGCTGGTTATATCCAATCTTTCTTATCATCCATGTTGATTCACGTCTTAATCGACTTCTAAATAGGCTCAATACGATCACGTGATGTATCTTCCATTATGGTGATTTTGCACCCAATATTCCGTTTCCCGTCATAACAAGCACATCCTTACGGGATTTATTGGTCGGGAGGCTTCGTGACAGATTATAGCTTGAACTAGTGTTAATATAAAGTAATTTTGGTAGGTGTGTATTTTTCAAGAAATTCGATAAAAATATGAAAATCTTACCATACGCAGATATAAATTAACTCCTTTAGAAACTTTTACTTAATTGTACATAAAAATCTAAAGGGAAACATCACATGTAGATGCCTTCCATTTAAACCATCGTTAGCAGTGAATGTTTATACAGAAAACTGGTCACTATTTAAGACTTACAACATGACTACAAAACCAGTAAAGTTCTACTATTAAGTCCTCAGTTGAACAAAACGAAACACTAGTATATCACGTACTCATAGATCGAATCCGTATTTCATATCATCTGTCCTGTAAATATCTTTCCCCACCAATACTTCTGTTGCAGCGAGATCTCTTGTCTTTGTGCTCTCAGAAAATCAGAATTATACATCCAGACATCAGCTAAATATTTACACCAACAATTATCCCGAATAGGCAAAAATGGATTTAATTAAACGCGTCAAAAAAAGTTCTCTAAACATAACCTGGCAAATTTACTTCAAGTCTTTTCTTTCTAACCAATTGTTGATTAATAGGTTTATATACAAGCAAAAATGTCTAGTCCCACAGGTAACTCAAGAAAGAGACAGGCAGATGAAGATGATGCGATGTCACATCCATCTTCGCCTCCAATAGGACAAAGTCCACAATTACCGCCATCGTCGCCAGCGATTCCATTCGAAGAGGGGGACGAAGAGGACGAAATTCATAATGATGTTGAAGATTTGAATCCATCAGACGAAGAGGATGGAGAAGACTTGATGGATAATATGGAAAATGATTATAAAAGGAATGAAAAACAGGATACGTACGATTTAGGAGATGGAAATATTGATGATGAAGAATACGAAGAGATGGATGCAGCCACAAGAAGAAGAATTGACAGTCAATTGAATAAACGTGATGCTTTATTGGGAGATGCGATGGGTAATAGATCGAGGCGCCAGGCATTTTTGGAAGATGAAGGCGATGAGGACAATATAGACGATATCGATGAGTATGGATTACCGATTCAAAGAAGAAGAAGAAGACAATATGACGAAGATGCAGACGAATTCATGGGAGATGTGGAGATTGATCCGTTCAACGAAGAGTTGTCGCTTGAGAGTTTGACTGATATAAAAGCCCCAAGCATAACTGAATGGATCGTGCAGCCTGCAGTTTCGAGATCTATTGCGAGAGAATTGAAGTCATTTTTGTTGGAATACACTGATGACAAAGGTAGATCTGTCTATGGTGCCAGAATTCGTACTCTAGGTGAGATCAATGCCGAGTCATTGGAGGTCTCTTACGATCATTTGGCAGACTCGAAAGCTATATTGGCATTGTTTTTGGCTACATCACCAACCGAGATGTTAAAGATTTTTGATATAGTTGCGATGGAGGCTACTGAATTGCATTATCCTAACTATTCACAAATTCATCAGGAGATTCACGTTAGAATTTCCAACTTTCCTAACCACTTAAACTTGAGAGATCTTAGAGAAACTAACCTTAATAATTTGGTGAAAATAAGTGGTGTTGTAACTAGAAGAACAGGCGTCTTTCCACAATTGAAATATGTTAAATTTGATTGTCTTAAATGTGGTGTCGTGTTGGGACCATTCATTCAAGACTCCAACACGGAAGTCAAGATATCATTCTGTACTAATTGTCATGTTAAAGGGCCGTTCAGAATTAATTCTGAAAAACTTTATACCGTAATTACCAGAGAATTACTTTGCAGGAAGCTCCTGGTACTGTTCCAGCTGGTAGATTACCAAGACACAGAGAAATTGTTTTGTTATGGGATCTTGTCGATGCTGCTAAACCAGGTGAAGATATAGAAGTAACAGGTATTTATAAAAATAATTATGATGGGCAATTAAATGCTAAAAATGGTTTCCCTGTGTTTGCTACTGTGATAGAGGCTAACTCGATCAGAAGAAAAGAAAGCAGTGTATCTGGCGATGGAGTTATAAATTCGTGGACCGAAGAGGATGAGAGAGAATTCAGAAAGTTATCTCAAGAGCGTGGTATTATTGATAAATTAATAGCGTCTATGGCTCCATCTATATATGGGCATAAAGACATTAAAACGGCTTTAGCATGTTCGTTATTTGGAGGTGTTCCAAAGGACGTAAATGGGAAGCATTCTATTAGAGGTGATATAAACGTCTTATTACTAGGTGATCCTGGTACTGCCAAATCGCAAATCTTGAAATATGCAGAAAAAACTGCAAATAGAGCTGTGTTTGCAACTGGTCAAGGTGCATCTGCGGTTGGTTTGACTGCATCGGTTCGTAAGGATCCAATTACCAGAGAATGGACTTTGGAAGGTGGTGCTTTGGTTCTTGCAGATAAAGGTACTTGTCTTATTGATGAATTTGATAAGATGAACGATCAAGACAGAACATCTATTCACGAAGCTATGGAACAGCAATCTATTTCTATATCTAAGGCAGGTATTGTCACTACATTACAAGCCAGATGTGCAATTATTGCTGCCGCCAATCCAAACGGTGGTAGATACAATTCTACTTTGCCTCTTTCACAAAACGTGGATTTAACGGAACCTATCTTATCGAGATTTGATATATTATGTGTCGTACGAGATTTAGTCAACCCTGAACTGGATGAGAGGTTAGCAAATTTCGTTGTTGATTCGCATATGAGATCTCATCCATCACAAACAGAAGACCTAGAAGATGATGAAGATGATTTAAACAATGCTGATGATGACGAAGCTATGGATGACGACCAACCAGAAAACACACCCACGCGATCAAATAATAAAAAACAAACCAGAAAACAAAAGATCAATCAATTGAACAAAGAAAGAGAAAGCGAAATCTCCCCTATTTCCCAGGACCTTTTAGTAAAGTACTTGAACTACGCTCGTATCAAGATCCATCCTAAATTGCATCAAATGGACATGGATAAAGTATCCAGAGTCTATGCAGATTTAAGAAGAGAGTCTATTTCAACTGGTTCATTTCCAATCACTGTTCGTCACTTGGAAAGTATATTACGTATTGCTGAATCTTTTGCTAAGATGAGGTTGTCTGATTTCGTGAGTCAAAGTGACTTAAACAGGGCAATTAAAGTCAGTATCGATAGTTTTGTTGGAACTCAAAAGATTACCGTTCGTAGACAATTACAGAAATCGTTTATGAAGTATACCTTACCAACCAGAAGAAGTTAATCTATATTATTCTATCAGTGTATTATTTAGTGTTAAAGGTTATATTAATATATGTTATTTTCATACTGTATATAACGTGTATATTTTCTATACGCGTACGACAGATATCAAAGCTCATTTAATTAAAAGAGTAATAACATCAATATAGAGGTTTATGCTGAAGTAATGTTGAACCTAGATGAGTAAGTATATTGAATGATGAATTAGTAAGTTAACACGAGGACTAACACGAAAAAGAACTATCGAGGCGATCAAATTATGCAAACATATACCAGAATCCGATGTTGAGGAAATTTGCTCCAAAGCTATTGAATTATTAATCGAAGAGGCTAATATTCAGCATGTTGACACACCAGTAACTATATGCGGAGATATACATGGTCAATTGCATGACTTAATAACGTTGTTCAAGACAGGTGGAGAATGTCCGCAAACGCAGTACTTGTTCTTAGGTGATTTTGTAGATAGAGGGTTCTATTCGTTAGAGAGCTTTTTATTGTTATTAGCATTAAAAGTGAGGTATCCTGATAAGATAACGTTAATTCGAGGGAACCATGAGTCGAGACAGATAACCACCGTTTATGGATTTTATGATGAATGCGTTCGTAAGTATGGTTCTGTGAACGTATGGCGATATTGTTGCGAAGTGTTTGATTACCTCTCGCTAGGAGCAATTGTTGGTGGAAAGGGAGGCGTGTTCAGCATTCATGGTGGGTTGAGTCCCGATATAGATACAATTGACCAGATAAGGGTACTCGATAGAAAACAAGAGGTACCACATGAAGGGGGCATGTGTGATTTATTGTGGTCGGACCCCGAATATGTTCCTGGCTGGGCTATATCACCACGAGGAGCAGGTTTCCTTTTTGGTGAGAACGAGGTTAACAAGTTTTTGCAGGTGAATGATATCTCACTCATTGCAAGAGCCCACCAATTGGTAATGGAAGGATACAAGGAAATGTTCAACCAAGGCTTGGTCACTGTATGGTCTGCGCCTAATTACTGTTATAGATGTGGCAATATTGCCCTGGTTCTAACTATAGACGACAACCTAAATCGTAATTACAAAGTGTTCAAGGCTGCATCTCAGGATGTAACTGCTATCCCATCTAAGAAACCACCAGTGGACTACTTCATATAATGACTTCTAGGTTCCGGATATGAGCTCTGTTGTGTCGAGGTCTGAAAATCACTCGAGGGTGAATTATGTATAAATCAGATGTCCTCAAAAGAACATTAAAGCGGCATTATCTCATTGATTGAATTCTATCAATCGTTTTTGGAAGGAAAGTATCCCTAAATGATCAGCCTCGTGTCACAATCGCGTCTAGTATTATGCTTTGTTTGTAACTGTGCAATTCTAATCACCGATATTATTGTTCGGACCGGTCTCTTCACCCTGAATTTAAGCGGATGCACCATAGCCTCGGGCACAAAATTGATAAAGTCATTTCGGCCTTCGAGCATTATACGCGGAAAAAAGTTTTTGCATCATTAGCCAAGAGATGAAATCATACTGAGAATAAGCCTTGAGAAATTATTAATGATAGTAAATACGAGTGACAATAGCTATTTATAAACTACATATTTATAATCTATATATTTACAATATTGATGAGCATACTAAAAAAAGAATTGGCTTAAGTAGATGTAAGGAGTGTTGACAAGAGAGTTTCCTTAATAATGTACTATTCATATTTTTGATATCATGTTTATTCTTAAGCTGGCCAATCGAAGAAATAATAATGATTGGTGTTTACGATAATTCTTTAGTATGAACTTGTTTGTGTAGGATTATGCGATGCCACGAGAACAATTGAAAACAGGTGGCGGACGCTCAATTGTAAAATTTTTTGAATGCAGTGGCTCCCTCGATATCACGTATAGCGGAAATGCGACTACGTACGGAAGTTAGGTCGATGATCCCAAAAGCGCAGAGCATTCCAAAATTATGCAAGGCAGTTTTGCATTTGGGAAGCACCACTTGTTTACCGTAGGCTGGTTTATTGTTTAATATGCGAGGTGAAGTTGGCCTTGACATATTTTCCGTAGAAATTTTAATAAATTTTCAATTCCTTATCTGCTGGTGTAGTAATACTTATAAATTACATTTCCCTGATTTTGTTCATTTTAACTAAGCTGGTATTAGCATATACTTATTTTGGTTTCATTTACATTTATTTTCCATCAGTAGTACATATATCTATACCGTGGTCGCATACACTACTTGACTTTCTATTTAGTGGCTTCATTCATCAACCCTGAAAATATTTTCTATTACACATACTATTCATACGGCTCTTCAACACAGATACAATGAGGTTCTTTTTTTTCATCCTAGCACTTATTACAGTCATAGCTGCTAAAACTACATCCACAACAACAGCTCAAACAACCGTTTGGCGTACAGGTACTAATTCGGAAGGGGTCACAGTTACTACCCAAGCCATTTTCACTCCATCATTTATGTCTACCTATGGAAATGATGATACTGAATCCGTTGCAGCTGGTACTATAGGTTTAGGCTCGCTCAGTGGTACAGTTGGTAAGGTTAGATCTTATACCAGAACCACTATCACAGATTCAGGGGCATTTTCGTTTAAATCCACATTGTCTGCCTCGGATAGAGGAATGGGGTTCCAAAGCTCAGTATTGATAGGATTGCTTTCTGGGTTTGGTTTATTCCTCATGTTTGCATTCTAATTGCGCCATTCGTTCATTTATGCATTCTTTGATTTGCTCGTCGTGCCATTAATTTTGTTTCTTCCGGTTAATCTTATTATCATGGTATAGTACATTTGTTGTATATACTCAAACTACATTTACATACGTTTACATCATCTATATACGTTTACATCATCTACATTTTGTTATAGACTTTTCGCATCAATATATTTTCTTAATATTCATTCGTTTATAGTATATGAACCAGTATTTACCGGCCTTTGGCGAATTTTGATCTTTCTATGGAACTATATGACCTCAAATTTCCCCTAAGCATGGCATGACAGAACCACAGCTCCACAAGTCCATATATGACCACAAACAATCCCTCTAAGCAACATCATCAGAAATGCAAATCACGTGCATACATATCAATTGAAGCTGATAGTAAACTGTGGCATATATGTTGAATGAACTGCTCGCTGGAAAGAACAGCTCTTTATAGATAGAATCCACCAATGACTTCAAGACAACAAGCGGACAGCTCCCGTTCCCCCCTTCTTCGCCAAGGGTATCAGAGCACCGCTGGATCCGATGCCAATGGGTCTGGTAATGCGCACAAGAGATCTACATTTATGGATAGAATCAACTCGATCCAGTTCGCCTCAATATCCCTCGAGAACAAGGGATCGGTCGCCAGAGACCATGTATGTATATCCAGGCGTCCAGTGACCAGAATTTAGTACTAACAAGTCAGATGGCCAACGAAAGAACCTTCTTAGCCTGGCTCCGAACCTCGCTCTCGTTCATCACCATCGGCATTGGCATCACCCAATTATTCAGATTGGAGGACAAACCCTCCACAGTTCTGATTAACCGTTTTGTTGTAGAGTTAGACAACACCAGCCATGCAATCACCGAATACGGCAGGCCTTTAGGGTGTATTTTCATAGTTTTGGGCATACTAACATTACTATTCGGAGTAGTTCGTTATTTCAAGGTACAGCACATGCTAGTGAAGAACTACTACCCGGCTACAAGATTATCTGTCCTAATATTAATATCACTTCTCCTAATAGTGGTAATATCGACTTTTGTTATGGTTATAAAATCGTTTGTATAGCATGCGATATTTAGTACCCATCGCATGGTCTGGTTCAATTCATTTCATATCATTATAGATCATTTATAGCTATTTTAATCTGCACATTTATGCACTACACGTTTCCACGCTCCCATCTTTTCACCACTAGAACACCAAATTGCCAGGCCTTGGTACCATTCTCGTTACAAGGGTTACTTACCTATGGTACTAAATAGCGCACATGATTTATGTCCCTCGAAAAAGTTTTGTGTGTATTTACCGATTTGTCATTTTTTCACGAAAAAATCTCTCCATCACTATGGCGAACTAGGAGCAAATTTCTATATTATTAATAAAAGTTGATTCTTTAGTATAACACCTAATACATAAATAAATTAATACAAAATGGTATGTGGAATGAGCTCAGTAGAGTAGATAGACGAATGCTGAATGATTTGAGACGGATATATTTGAAATAAAAGTGATAGAGGGACATTTAAATCGAAGAGAATGAATACAAGACATGGGCGGCAATAAATCACAAGAGAGATGAAAATTCTTAATAAATCACGAAATGGATGAAATTGAAAGGAAATTCCGATAATATGATATTGGAATACTGTAGTACCGAAAGAAGGCATGTGGAGAACGAATTATAGGAGGAATAGTATGAGAATGATACGAACGTAACCGTCAAATCAGCAGCAATATTAAAAGTTGACGAACATAATACTAACATCATATAGGGTAAAGTTCACGGTTCTTTAGCTCGTGCTGGTAAAGTTAAGTCTCAAACTCCAAAAGTTGACGCTCAAGAAAAGCCAAAGAAGCCAAAGGGTAGAGCTTACAAGCGTTTATTATACACTAGAAGATTCGTTAACGTTACTTTAACTAACGGTAAGAGAAAGATGAATCCATCCCCAGCTTCTCAATAAGCGTGCAGTTTATTGTGTTTATTGTTGGTTTGCAATTATGATTTTATTAATACAATAATTATGTTTATTAGTTTATAATATGGGTTTTTATTCTTTGAATCTAGAATCATATTCTTATTGTTCATAGGTTAATACTATGTCATTATGTATAAAGCACCGTAGTACCGTAGAACTGGGTATATTAGAGAATCGTGTATTATGTTTTAGATGCATGCTATGTACGATGAAAACTACCACTGTGGCACCAAGAAGAACGAATATACCCTAGCTCTAATGTCAATGGTCTCCTCATCTTCTTCAAACATAGGCTTCCAGGTCACCAAGTCAATTTTTTCGGCCTTGAACTCGAAGTCTTCACATGTCTTGAAAAATTCCAAATCCTTCTCCAATAACCATGGTCTGTGAGGAGAAAACACCACTAAACATTTCCCATCCTTCTTGACTGTATCTCTACATGTTTGCAACAATTTCAAGTGTTCGGTGTGGTTAAAAACCAAGTCTGACAAAATAACCAAATCGAACTTGTCATTCTCTTCTATTTCCTTTTCTGTGTCTTTCATTAATGGTTTAGCATCCGCTCCCCATATAAAACCTTTAACCAAAGTCTTCGACAAATCAAGTCCCTGACAGTGATCAAAATTATGCTGGATGTTTGAAATTAAATCAGGATCTGGGTAATCAGTACAGACTACTCTCTTACATTTGTTAATACCGCAAATCAACGAAGGTAGCCCAGCAGCTGCTCCCAATTCCAAAATATCTTTTCCCTTCACCAACTCATCAGCGTGCTCATCAAGATAATCAGCTGTAAAGATACCGGCATTCCATAATAAATGGCCCCATAATGGTGACTTACCAACAAGCCTTAATTCGAGTTCTGCTGGATCGGTTTTATTCTTTCTTTGATACTTGGCAAAATGTGGAGCTGGTGGGGGAGGAGTGAACCCTTCTGGCTCCGCAAACAATCCCGTCTCTATAAGCTCATCATCAGACATCTTGACGACTATATTGCAATATTTATGAAAGAAAACTGAACATGAATAAATATTTCTACTACTTGATAGTGGGTATAATGAGTCACGTGATGGCATCGTAGATATTGGGAATAACTAGTCTAGTAGATGATAATGATAAATAAAGCATATATGCTTGTGTAATGTGCCTCTATTATGTCGAACTATACTCTATCACGGCTTCCAGATCATATCTTGCATATCTTCAAAATATATGAAAGGGCATCGAATAACCTTTTACCATATAAAAATGTCAGAATTAAAAACTATTTGCAGAGAACAACACCAGAATATTACAATTTCCAAAGAAACAAGTTGCTAACAAACAGTTCCGAGAATGGTAAATTCAATCCTAATGACTTTCCTCCTATAATAAGTACGTTAATTAAGCCTATTTTCGAGGGCCCACTTGAATTGGGAGGATTGGAAAATATGCGGACTGAAGATATCTTCAAACAAGATCAGACTAAAAAAGATACTAAAGAAACAAATGATAACATATCAGAATTCACTCCTATAATAAGTACAGCTAGCAGAACGACGAAGAATTTCACGGATTACCAGGCACAGATAGCAGGCTCTTTTGCGGCGTATTTTAATCCATATCATTCAGTGCCGAATGTCAAGCTGATCAAAAACTCTTTTCAATGGTATCAGAGACTACTTAATAATACGCCCATATTTTTTGTGTTAAGGCAAACTAATCGACTTTTCTCCGAGGCGTCTCTTTCTCAAGTGAACAAGCCATTAAATGATTTCAGAAAAGCCATTTCTCTGTTGCAGAACAGTTTCCCCGACGGGAGTGATAAGAGTATTCGGAATTACCATTTCACAGACTTATCCACTGTTGATATATTTTCTTTGGCCAATAAATCGCAGCGTTATTTTCAATCCGACAAAGACTTTGATAAGCTATTTGAAACAACAGATTGGAAAACTCAGAATAATGTGCATGATAAACTTAGTGAAGCATTATTAGCTAATAAAACAGTAGAATTGACTGATAAATCTTTTAATGCAGTGAACGTATCCCCGCATGAAATTATAAGTCAGTATCCGTTGCGTAAGGTTTTGAAGGAACTTGAATACGCAAGTGTGAGAGAAGTATTTCCATATGACGTGAAATATCATGACTATCATTTGCTTACCATTGAAAGTCCTATAATTCAAGAAGATCATTCTGACCTTCTCAACATTCTAGATGCTCATAAAGATTCATTTGAAATTATTTCTGTTCGACTAGGGTTAAATAATCAAATTATAAATGATTTTTTCTCTCACAAGGTCCATGCTAGCGATTCGGTAAGTTCGTCAAAATCTTACGACGAACTATTACAAATTGCAAAATCGAACCACGATAATATTGGACATGAGAATGAAGCATCCAGCATAGATGCATTAATGAAAAGATTGGGAGAGTCTGGCTTAGTTCGAGTAGAAGAAGGATTCACCGAAAACTGTATATATTTATTTCATAAGCAATAGCGTTCAGTATTAATAGACATAATTATATTTTAAATCGGTAGATCGTGAGTTCTCGCGGGTTGCATTTCTTATACCAAAATCGACTTTTTAGGGATTATATTGTTTGAAATACCTATTACGATAATATGGCAATTTACATTTCAGATAAACGGATCAGACCAGGTCGATTGGTTTTACTTATCTTAGGTGTATTATTTGGTTTATATATTGTAAAAAATCTACCTTCCAACACATCTAGTCATGTTAGTTCAGAGGTTACAGATATCGGTGATTTTGTTCAATTTACCAAAGATAAAAGCCAGCTCACAGAAGAGTTGAAGCATTCTGAAAGTGACATTGAGACGAAGGATGTTGGAGATATAACTGAAGAATTCTTGAAAAAAATGGACAGAAAGACTCATAAATGCCCAGACTACGTTGAATATTCACAGTTCAAACATCCACCCTTTTCCAATGGCAAGTATAAATACCCCTACATGAGGCCAGCTCCTAAATGTCGGACATTTAGATCAGAAGCAGTTGAACAGGTGATAAATGATTTGAAAGAAAAGGTTGAAAGCAGTGATCTTGCTCGCTTAATCGAAAATTGTTTGCCCAATACGTTAGATACAACAATACTATGGCACATATCCTCATTAGATTCTAAGCAAGTTCAAGAACCACACTCATTCGTTGTTACTGGAGATATTCATGCCGAGTGGCTACGTGATGCAGCTAGACAATTATCGGTATACCAACCGTTCATAAAGTACGATAAGCGATTGAAAGAATTAATAAAAGGTGCAATCAATACACAAGCATTTTATATAATCAATTCTCCATATTGCAATGCATTTCATCCTCCTCCAGGATCGGGTGTTAAAAGAGGTAGTACTGCAGTGGATCAAGTATTTCCAAGACCCGATTGGAGACAAGTATTTGAGTGTAAATACGAATTGGATTCGTTAGCCTCATTCTTGACATTAACAAACGAATATTATGAACATTCAGGAGGAGATTTGTCTTTCCTCAATGACCGTTGGTTAAAAGCTTACGAAAAAGTACTTATTGTATTAAAAAGAGAATCGCAGCCATCATTTGATAAGGACTCGGGACAAGCTCTAAATTTCTACTATTCCTTCCAAAGACAAACCCAAATTGGTTCTGAAACGCTTCCATTAGGAGGTGTAGGAAATCCTGTCAACTATAATACTGGTTTGGTCAGATCTGCATTCCGTCCTTCTGATGATGCTTGCATCTTGCAATTTTTTATCCCTGCAAATTCTCATATGTTAACTGAGTTAAAAAAGGTTAGACAAAATTTCTTAGCAATGGAGAACAAGCCAGACAGAGATATGTTGCCTTTAATTAGTCATACAGATACTTTCATAGAAAACATATCTGAAGGTATTGAGAAATATGGTATTGTAGAACACCCCGTGTGGGGTAAGGTTTATGCATACGAAGTTGATGGATACGGAGGATCCATTCACATGGATGATGCCAATATTCCCTCATTGTTATCCTTACCAGACATGGGCTTTGTTGATGTGAACGATGAAGTTTATCAGAATACTAGAAAAATGATCTTATCTAAAGTTGGAAATCCATACTACTTAACAGGAACTCAATTCGAAGGTATTGGAGGCCCTCATATTGGTATTCATAATGCTTGGCCGATGTCTTTGTTAGTAAGGATTAGAACAACGGATGATGACACAGAAATATTGAAGAGCTTACAACTTATAATGGACAATACTGCTGAATTAGGATTAATGCACGAAAGCGTTCATGTCAATTCTAAGACAGGTAAAGATTTCACTAGGTCCTGGTTTGCATGGTGCAATTCTGAGTTTGGTAAGACGATTTTGTATTTAGCCAAGCATAAACCACATTTAATATTTAAAAAAGAATTTTCAAACAAAGCATATGATGTTACTAATGCTTTGGCATCGTTGGTTGATTAAATTTTATGAGACTACAAATACTATGCTCTCTCCTATATATACATATTTTAATCACGATTTATTATACAGTCTATTATTAGATAATTGAATTAACGCTTGATATACTCAGCGATTGATTCCGCAGTTTTAGAGGAAGCGTTTTTAGCAGTGGCGTCAAAGGCAGCTTGATAGCGTGCTTGTAAGTCAGCATCTGTCTTAGTGCTGACTTCCGAGCTCCTATCTTCAGGGAAGGTGTATTCCCTTTCGACCTCATCTTCATCTCTAGGTAATTCGCCTTGGTATTCGTCGTCTTCTGATTCATAATCGGACAATACTTCAGAATCTTTACCTTCTGGCTTTTTATCTTTAATATCCAAATCCTTCATTAACTTATTCAACGAACTTGATTGTCTCTTATTCTCCTTTTCTTCTTTTTCTTTCAATATTCTTTCTCTCTCTGCTTTATAGAATTCATTGTATTCGTCAACTTTATTATCGACGGCATTTAAAAACTCGTCAAACCCTTCTCCAGTATAAGAACTTACACCAACAACATCCAATTGAGAATAAAATTCTTCGAGCATTAAAGACATGGAGTTAACTAAAGAACTCATATATCCAGAAGAAGTTCCATCTTCACCATTTAATTCTTGATCCTCAGATAATGCCCTTTGGAAGGTTTCGAAATCTTGCATCCATTCCTTAGCAAAGTCAGAATTTTTTACATCACTCTTGTTGAAGACGATAATCATTGGTAATTTTGTTTTGTACAAAATTGAACATGCATACAACATGTTGGACATGAATGTAGTAGGGGATGAATTTCTTGGTGTATCTACAATATAAGCAATAACGGTTGGAAATGTGGATGCAAATGCTTCTGTTATAATAGCACCACTAGCAGACCAAATGAAACATTCAATTTGTCCTGGAGTATCGATAATTACATTCTCCACCTTATCTGATCTCTTTTCGACTAACTTAATGACTTGATCAATTTTGGTAGCAAATAAATTCAACGAAGTAACAATCGCTCCATTTGGGCCTAAATTATATTCTTCCATTACTTTCTTGTATTTAACGGAATCCCTAATATCAATATTTGCTCCAAATGGAACCTTAAGAACAGCAGGATCCAAATTAATAACATATGGTGGCGACTTTTTAGCGTGAAGATGTGAATTCAACCTTTGCATAAAAGTAGTCTTACCGGAACCGGCCATACCAATACATATAACAGTAGAAGGTGCCATTGTTGTTATATTTTATTTGCCTTTCTGGGTATATATCAAAAGTTTTTATCATTAAGTGTATAGCGATGGATTATAAATCTAAAATTCACGTGACTGTACATAGTTAAGAGATCTACATCAAGGGACTTATTAAATGCCTTACTCTCTATATTAAGGAGCTATATAACTAGTCTTGTAATGAATGGTAATATTAATCAGATTGGTTTAGAACTCTATCTACAATTCCATCAAATATGGATTCGTGAGATAAAATTTGAATATTTTCTGCTTCAGCCTTGAAAACTTTATCTACTTTTGGAGCACCAGGCCCACCTATGTTTGGCATTTGCTGTTGCTGCTGTTGTTGCATCATTTGGTCGACAATCTTTGAATCATTCATAAGCAAAGAGTAGACTGGTTTCAACCCAAGCAAATTGACAAAGTACCAGGAGATGGACGATACATAACGAACATTCAAAGAAGGTGTAGCAACCCCACTCTGTAACATACTCTTAAACCCGTCAGTAAGAGGGAATGGAAGTTTCATAACTACGAACCCTGCGAAGAAGTAATTGACCCATCCCATAATCAACGTTTGTGGAATGTAATTCATTAAATTTCCTTTCACCATGCTCATCATTGCGTCATTAGTAGAAGGATCGGTGAATGGGTTCGGTGGATTGCCATCCAGATCAGGTTTCTCAGCATAAAAATCCGATGAATTCAATTTTTCAATATAATATTGTTGTCTAGATTCAAAGTCACCAGGAGTCAAAATCCCATTATTTCTTCTAAAACAAATAGCCCTATTCAAAAATTGTCTAAATGAATGTCGTTAGTATACTGTATCCAATTGTATCCAATTAGTTTTAAGCTTTCTGCTATTATTTGCTGTTATACATACTTTTCTCTTGACGTTTTGTAGGGTGTTAATTTCGGGGCTGGCGTAAGTAATAATGTAATATTAGACCTTAATAAACCTACCAAAACCATAGCAAATGAAATGGGTAGCAAAACCCAATACTTCAATTGCGGATCTAAAACAAGATCAGGGGATATCATTGCAATTCGTATCTATGGAATATAGTTATTAACAAACAGTTGACATTCGTTCTCTTTCATATTCGCACTCAAATTGTTCACCGATTTTTTTTGCTCCAGTCTTACTGCAAATTTTATTGTAGAGTTAATAATACAGCTTCCTACTTTGTCTGAATGATTCCTAGCATGAGCGATCCATTTTATTTGAATACAGACAATTAATAGAGCATATTCGATGATCTCTAGTAAATCGCTTACACTTACAATTCCTTCTTCAAGTATTCTTCAGAATTTTCCCCTCTTTTACCCTATCTCACTTCTATATATATACTAACATACCTTAAAGAAAGGTAGTAGTATTAAGTAACTGTAACGTTTTGGTAATATAATATGAAAATAGGATATCTTCATGTTAATTTGCAGTAACACCTCTGTACATATTAATTTAGGCTGCTTTTAAAAATATATTCAAAGCGTCGTGGCGCAGTGGAAGCGCGCAGGGCTCATAACCCTGATGTCCCCGGATCGAAACCGGGCGACGCTATTTTTTCGTTTTTATAAACTATACCAACAAGGTACCCACATTACTTATACTAATTGATTAGGAGCCTGGCATAACCTAGAATTCATTCTTATCCATTAAGGCATTGAAACCAATACTTTGAATACAAAACAGAAGACTGGGGGACTTGAATTCTCCAGAGGTGGTCATAATTAGGTCATCACGTGAAAAGCTGAGACAAACCTGGTAGAAGAATAAATGAAGTAGACATCTCTATGTTAAACATAAAACAGCGTTGTATACGTGAAAAAAGACTTTAATATGGGTTGGTTTGGAAGTAACTCTGCATCGAAGGTGTCTTCTGTCAGTGAAACAGTCGAAGAGCCTCAACCTAAGCCTCAACAATTCCTAGAGGACTTACCACCAAAATTTGAAGATAATGGAAATGTTCAAAGACCGCCAGCATACTCAGATGCTCTCAAACAATTTAAATTATCTGATTTCTCTATGACTCACTTTGTTAGCATGCCATGTTTTAGGGAAGCGATGATAACGGGGTTTCAAGCGATGGGTGTGTTAGGTACAGTGACATTCTTGATCCATAAGAACCCAAATAAGTCTATGAACTGGGCTGTATGTGGTTTCTTTTTGGGTAACGTAGTTGGATGGGAGCAGTGTCATTCTATTAGAAGAAAATCTTTCCAAGCAATGGAAAAAGCAAAAGAAGCAAATCAAAAGAAGAATGAGAAGAAATGGGAAGAAAAGCAACAGGACGATGATGAAGTGATGAAGAAGTTTAACGATATTCAAGACCGTAACAAATGATGCCATATTTCCAGAGTTTGTGTATGCATTGTATGTTACACATAGTCTAAACATATATACTATGAAGATCTACCAACATTAATATGTCTAAGAATAATCTTTTTTCACATTTTAATAGACTTTCGAATATTTAGTTGCATTGACATAACATGCTGACTCTCTAGTTGTATGTTGTAGTATTAATAAATAATATATCCTAATTGTAAAGTCAGTTGACAGATTTTTGAAATGCTCGGATAATATCCTCGGCCCCACACACTGAGTGGGTAAGAATCACATCTCGAAAAATCTGGAGAACATACTATATAAGCATAAAAATACTCTACCATTTTAATAGTTAATAAGATCCGTATAATCTCATCATGGATAATCACAAAGTGGAAATATCTTACAAACCCTTGAGGTCAAATTTGGTTAACTTACCGTCCAACTTGAGTAATTTATTATTCAATGCAAATGTAAATATTCAAGATGTCATAATAGAGTTAGTTCTGTCATCAGGAGCAAAACGTTATACTGGATGGTCTGGTATGTCTTCGTCCAAAATAAGGACTTTGGAAATTGACCCTATATTTGCCCAATCGTTGAATTTAAGCGATAAACACCAAGTTACATTGAATTTGAAATTGAACAACTTTGAAACTACTCAAATCAACTTGGAGCCAGTCACTTCTTCCGACTGGGAACTTGTTGAACTACATGCACAAATCTTGGAGGATAAGTTATTATCGCAATCACGCTGTGTTTCAATGAATCAGGTATTGGTAGTCTATCCCTCGCAAACAACATCCGCCAAGTTAATAGTCACGGATATTGGAACGAAGGATCGTAATTATGCCAAGATATCTCCAATGTGTGAAGTTTCAATTGCTCCTAAGGTAAGAGTCAAGAAGTCAGAATCGACTTCAGGTAAGTCTACAAAGTCTTCTAAGAGTAGTAGAGCTGAAGATTATTCAAATTTACCATCTGTGTTGAAAAGAGGTATATCATTGCCACATAATATATTTTCTGACTTACCGTCACATTCTAATCCTGATGGGTATGAGATTTATGTTAACTTCAACGAGGTAATTCACTCCTTAAATAAAGCCGAATACGTTGCAGTTTCAATTGTTCCTGGTCCTAATTCTAAACACAACATTGTTGGCAGTGGTAATCAAAGCCAGGAACAAAATCAAAATCAAAACGTTGCGAAAGAGAATTCAAAGGAGAAAATTTCCTCGCCATTGAAGGAGAATAAGCGAGTAATTGCTAAGCTTGTTAATTGTCCAAGGTGTCCCTCGAACACTGTGGGTCTCTCTACGAAATTAGCTATTGCTTTGAACGTAGAATCTCAAGTTGGCTCTATAGTTGTATTGAATCCGTCTGTCAAGAATATTTCTAAGAAACCATCAAGTTTCGTTATACATCCTTATGTTCTCCAAACTAAAAAGACTGATCAGATAAATTTAAATTCTACTGAGAAGAAGGATGCAAAAACTAAGATTTTGCAGGCATTAACAACTTTATTTTATAATGAGCAGTCATCAATCAATAATTCTCCAATTACAAATTACATAAAACTTCCCATTGTGCCTCATTTATTACCAAATGGTGGTTTATTAAAATTTAAAAGGAATGATGATGTTAATGCCTGGATTAAACCTTTTGCATTATCTGAAGACAAGAAACAAATTAAATTAGAAATGGGGGAGGAATTGATAAGAAATCAATCTTTCATTCAAGAAATTGAATCTGAATCACAAGAAAAGGATGAGGCAATAGGTTTAGACAAAATGATTGAAGAGGCTGTGGATTCCATAACAATCAACAAAAATTCAGGAACATTAATATATGGAAATTCAGGTAGTGGTAAGACATTAATGTTAGATTTAATTGCTAGCAAGATTAATTCAGATTATGGTTATCATACGAAATATATTTCTTGTGAAAAAATAATGAACGAAAATTTTAATCTGTTGTCCAATAACCATGTTATGAAATGGATTCAGGAATGTTCGTGGCACAAGCCATCTTTATTGGTTTTGGACAATTTAGATAAGATCTTACCAGCGGAAATGGAGCATGTTGACTCAACCATTTCAAACCAACTAACTGAATTTTTAATTACACGATTACAAAAAATATATTCACAACATAACAGTAACCTTTCAATTTTAATTTCGGCCACATCGAAAGAAGCGTTAAATAAACTTTTGTTTCAATGCCACTTGCTCGAACATTTCTATCATTTAAGTCCTCCTGACAAAAACACAAGATTGGATATTATCAATGGTTACATGACTGACAAATTAGGTTGTGAAATAAAATTTGATGTCATGGATATGGTTTCTGAAACTGAAGGATACTTGGCAAACGATTTAAAGATCTTGTGTGATAGAATTTATCATGAATCATTATTTCACCACGCACAAAGTAATAACCCACATGATTTGAAGATAACCAAAGAAAATTTTGAAAAGGCTTTGAAAGGTTATGTCCCATCTAATTTGCGTGGTGTCAAGTTACAAAAGTCTTCGATCAGTTGGTCTGATATTGGTGGATTAAAAGAGGCTAAGAATATACTTCTTGAAACTTTAGAATGGCCAACCAAATACGCGCCAATTTTTGCAAATTGTCCGTTAAGATTAAGATCAGGTATATTGCTATATGGTTATCCCGGTTGTGGAAAGACGTTACTCGCTAGTGCTATTGCTGGTCAATGTGGTTTGAATTTCATTTCTATTAAGGGACCTGAAATTTTGAATAAGTATATCGGTGCTTCTGAACAATCTGTTAGGGAGTTATTCGAAAGAGCTCAATCAGCAAAACCCTGCATCTTGTTTTTCGATGAATTTGATTCTATTGCACCAAAGAGAGGGCATGATTCTACCGGTGTCACTGATAGAGTTGTTAACCAAATGTTAACTCAAATGGATGGTGCTGAAGGTTTGGATGGTGTCTATGTTTTGGCTGCGACAAGTAGACCTGATTTAATAGATTCTGCTTTATTAAGACCTGGTAGATTAGATAAGAGTGTTATTTGTGATATGCCAAGTTTTGAAGATAGATTGGATATTCTAGAAAGTATAACTACGAAAATGGACTTAATGGAGGATGTGAATTTAAAGGAAATTGCTGAGAAGACAGCTGGATTCAGTGGTGCAGATATGCAAGGTTTAGGATATAATGCTTATTTGAAAGCAGTTCACGTCAAGCTCTCAAACGATGAACTTCAAGCAGTTAAAGGTGAAAAGCACAATACAAAAGATAAGACATCCTTTGATTTTTTCCAAGTCAATTCAGAAAAATTGAAGAATGCTAAATTAAGACCGGCTGATAGGGTTAAGATTTTACAGCAGATCGAACAACTTTTCAATGAAGAAGCTATTTCCTCTTCGAATAAAACTAAGCCAGAAACCACAGATTCTGAATCTCTGAAAGTTTTCATCTCGCAGAAAGATTTATTAGATTCCTTAAAGGAAACCAAACCATCAATTTCCGTTAGTGAAAAAACAAAACTCCAAAAAATCTATAACCAATTTGTATCCGGTAGAGATGGTAATATGCCTGATGGTACGCCTAGTAACGAAGTAGGTGGAAGAACTACCCTTATGTAGCTTGTATTTAAGGTTCATAAGATATTAATAGATTTTCATAAAGTATACCTGATAATTATGCGTGAAAGTATAGCTTGAGTAGAACTGTTGCAAAATTAAAAATAAAAAAAGAAAGCTCGCACTCAGGATCGAACTAAGGACCAACAGATTTGCAATCTGCTGCGCTACCACTGCGCCATACGAGCTAACTTTTTTAGCAAAATGCTTCATATCGTCAAGTGAAAACATATTAAAGGGATTTCTCTTTATACCCACTATGAATATTACATTTACAGCTGAATCCTCTTTCTAATTATTATTAAATCAATAAGATTAATTGGGGAGAGAATTTGAAAACTCAACAAACTGCAATAAATATATGTAAAGGTTTGATATACGGATTTAAGTAACCTTTAACAAAATTATTTCTCATAATCCTTGAATTATAATAACTCAAATAGGGTGAGTGAAACGGTGTGATACCTATTGACCAGACTTAGTTTGTATTTCATAATTTAAAGGTGATATCAGTTCTTTTTCAGTTTTATGGCCAGGAAGCGTCTTAATTTTCACGCGTATATACACAAACATTTACGAGCCAAAAATTCAATATCAATTTACTATTCAAATTAATTCACTACTGATATACCATATGTACGGCAATCTAGCTAATAAGTTGATACTCGATGCGAAGAGATCTACTAATTTATCAGAAATACCATTATACCAAAGCGATTTAGTAAAAAGTATAATCAAAGAAACGGCTGATCTCAATAAAGATGCTGAATACTTAGGTGAAGAACAACGAATACAAGAAGAAGATTCAGAGAATGCTGATGAAGAAAAGATGAAGATTAATCAATGCCAGTTATTTGTTACTCATTTGTGTATGCGTAGGAATAAAAGATGTTTGTTGGCATATCAAAAATTAAGAGCTGACAAAATTGATGAGTTCTCTTGGTTAAATATTGACCCCATAACAGAATCGGCTAACACAGATCCCAATAGAAATAGGTTTGGATCCACAGGGAACGGGACCAATGCTTTGGTTAGCAATTCAGCCAATTACACTACGCAATTGAATCTAGATAACTTGAATCATGCAGAGCAGGAATACTACAAGAATTATCAGCACTTAATAACTGATTACAAGTCAAATTTCGCTGATATAGACTTGTCGGGAGACTTGGATCCACCTACTAATATATTCACCGACGTCAGAGTTCTTAGAAATGGGGGTGAAGTTCAGACTGAATATGGTGTATTTAACTTAATCAAAGACTCTCAGTTTTATGTGAGAAAGTCTGATGTTGAGAGGCTAATTCAACAAGGTTATCTTGAAGAAATATAATTATAAACGGCAAAAGATATATATGTACAATAGATGAATACTTCGACGTCTAAATGTAGAATAATATTCAGGAAACTTATGCAATCATATCAAAATCTTCGTCTTCATTTTCATTCGGTTCTTTTTTTGTTTCGATGTCTATTATATTATCTTGCTTCTCCTTTTCCAAACTTTCCGTATTAGTTTCCTTTTTTGGTATAGCTTCTTGCTTTCCATCATTCAGTTTATCTTTTTCTCCGCTTACTATAGTACTCAACTCCCTAATTTCGTCTTTAAGTTTCGTTTTCCCCAATGTTGTATTCTTCTGATCGACACTAATTGGTAGTATCATAACTCCATCTTTATTTTTGTTATAGACTCCAATGTTCTCATCCATTATTTTAACTTCTTTTCTCAATCCTATTGCAACATTACTTATTGTATTATATATAGTTTTAGTTTGGGCCTTCAATTGCTCCTTTTGTTCGCTTAAGTCGTTATCGCTAGACTTAGGTGTGGAGTATGTCTGAAACAAGCTTGACATATTGTCTAGCAAGGATACGATCTTACAATCAATTTCATAAAGCGAATCCAACCTTTCCTGGACAAAGTTATCCTTATTTTCTTGTTCAATAGACATTTAATTAATAAAGGGTATAATGAGATTATTGATGCTCTCAGCATTTGAATAAATCAGATTTTTATCGCATCAAAAATTTTGAGATACGACAAATATACATTGTCAGACTTAGAAGAGATACTTACAACAATAATTATGCCAATTGACCTAGGACTCTCTAGGGTTACAAAATTACTTCACCATCTTGGAAATCCACATATTAATGCATATAAATCCATACATATTGCGGGAACAAATGGTAAAGGGTCTACGGTAGCTTATTTATCTTCAATATTAACTCAAGCCAAGGTTAGAAATGGACGATTCACTTCACCACATATGGTATATTATAATGATTCAATTTGTATAAATAATGAAGTTTACCCACTTGCAAAATTCAAGAATATCAGTGATTACGTTCAAAAAGAGAATACGTCATTAAGATTGGGTTGCACAGAATTTGAACTTTTAACGGTTATTGCATTCAAAATTTTTGAAATAGAAAGGGTTGATCTAGCAATAATAGAAGTTGGTCTTGGGGGGAGGCTTGATGCTACGAATGTTTTAGAGCCTTTTGATCCCAAGACAGATCTTAAAGGTGGGGTTATAGCTACCGGAATCACTAAAATTGGCATAGACCACGAAGCATTGTTGGGTGATACATTAGCAGAAATTGCATATGAGAAGGCATGTATTATGAAAAAGTCTGTTCCGTGTATCGTTGATAGAAAAAATGAACAAGAAGCCTTGAAAGTGGTGAAAGAGGTCGCAAAAAACACCATGTCAGATTTGTACATGGTGGATGGCATGAATAAACCAGAAACTTGTCCTACAAACAAAATGTGCTATTCCGACCCTAAATCTCTTTTGAAGTATTCTCCTCTTAAGGGTGACTATCAATTGCAAAATTTGAGTATAGCATTGACAATACTAGATGTGGTCAAGCTTCAAAATCATTCCTCATTAAGTAATGAAAACGGAGAGTCAAAAATAACTGCAGATGCTATCAAACTGGGAATTGAAAAAACTGTATGGCCAGGTAGATTACAATCCATAAATATTCCTAAAACAGGTTTACATCTTCTTTTAGATGGCGCACATAATGCAAGTGCAGCCATAGAGCTTGCTAAGTACCTTGAAAATATCCGAGGTGATGAGGGCGGTATTATATTCGTTATAGCATTAACAAAAGGTAAATCCATTGATAATCTTTTGAAGCACATTGTCCATAAAAATGATACAGTTATACCTACAGTCTTCTCTGTTCCCGAACAAATGCCTTGGATTTCAAGTTACTCGTCAGAAGATGTGCAGAAAGTGGCAGAAAATTACGTTCAGGATGTGAGAAATATAGGTACTTCTGGTCAAAGTATTGAAAAGGTGCTAGATTATGTAAATGAACTTAAATTATCGGGTGATAATAGAAATGTAGTAGTATGTGGGAGCTTATATTTATGTGCTGATATCTTGAGATATGTGAATACTCTCTCTAAATAGAAATAAGATAGGCTTTCTAATGCATGTTCCAGCGTTTGTAAATGGGTGTGAATTTATCACCAAATACGCGTAAAACGGCTCGAAATTTTCAGGACATATACTATAAAGAATTGAAGTCAAGAGGACATGCAGTGACACAATGGCCCCTTTATCTGATTTTGAAAGACAAAGACAAGAAAATATTCAGAGAAATAAGGATCTTCTCCGTAAATTGAACTTAGACTCTGCCACAGATTCTATTTCTAGAGAACTTCCTAATCAAAAGCATGCCAATGGTGCAAAAAAGAGAAAGACAAATAATGCAACAAAGTCGATTAAAAAGGAACCACAAGAACCATCTAGGCGTTCACGAAGACTAGCTGGTGTCACAATGGAAAATACTGAAGAATATCAAAAGATGAAAGAAGAAATGGAAGAAGCAGAACGAAAGAAGAAAGAGATAGAAAAATTGAAGCTGACAAGACTATTTGGTAATTTCCATTTAATTGATCTAGTTACTGATAAAAGACTGGGAGATATGAAATTTGAAAAGAAGGTTTTAAAAATGCCTAAGGATATAAAAGAAGAGGAAGAAGATACTAAAGATATAAAAGAAGAGGAAGAAGATACTAAAGATATAAAAGAAGAGGAAGAAGATACTAAAGATATAAAAGAAGAAGAAGAAGATCATCTTCATGATGAGGATATAAACATTGAAGATGATAATAAGGTATTAGAAATCTTAAAGGAACTTGGGGATAAATTTTCAGCCGGTGATTTTTACGACTTAATAAGAAATTCCTCCGTGGACTATGATAATAAGGGATTAGAATCAAAACGAAATGAATTCGATAAATTGAAATTGTATGAACGTTTTGACCCATTGGATATAAAAATCACTCATCAGAGGATTACTGCGATAAACTTCCATCCGTCAAAAACTGATAGAGTAATCACTGCGGGTGACAAAGTCGGTAATTTGGGTATCTGGGCGGTTGATTCAACTGAAGATGAAGATCCAGCTATAACTATCTTAAAGCCTCATGGTAGATCTGTTGCCAGGATACTTACACCCCACAGTAATCCTTCAAAAATTTATTCATGTGCTTATGATGGTTCAGTAAGAGAGCTTGATTTGAATAAACTTGAGTCGTCTGAAGTTATTTACTTGAATGATCCATATGAGTCACAAGACTACCCGTTAGCCGTCTCAGATATTAATTTATGCCAAGAGGGGAATCCAAATATATTATATCTAACAACTTTGGGAGGACACTTTTATCAACATGATTTGAGAACTCAGTTCAAACCTATCAAACCAAATTCATTGCTAAGATTGCACGATAAGAAAATTGGTTCATTTTGTATTAATCCAAATTTATCGCATCAGATTGCAACTGCGTCATTGGATAGAACGTTCAGAATATGGGATTTACGTAGCACTAGTAAATCAAATGGTAGTTGGTCTGAGTATGAAAGTCAAATATCTCCTCACGTTTATGGTAGCTATTCATCGAGACTTTCCGTTTCATCTGTTGACTGGAACTATGAAAACAGATTGGTATGTAATGGATATGACGACACAATTAATATTTTTGATTTAAGTGGTGAGAGTCTGGAGTATCCTCCAGTTACGGAATGGTCCAAGACGTACCAACCAGGTTCAAAAAACAAAGACGAACAAATTCCAAACAATTTAAAGCCTTATACCAGAATCAAGCACAACTGTCAAACAGGTAGATGGGTCTCGATACTTAAGTCTAGATGGCAGGCATCTCCTAGTGATGGAATACAAAAGTTTGTGATTGCAAATATGAATCGTGGGTTAGACATATATGATCAAAAAGGACAAATATTAGCTCACCTAACAGATGCTGAGAAGGTAGGAGCAGTACCGGCAGTCACAGCCTTGCATCCAATAGAGAATTGGTGTGTGGGAGGAAGTGCTAGCGGTAAGCTATATTTATTTGAATAGATGGCTACTCACTTACATATATTTTTTATAATGTACATTTATTTTGTTTTATTGGAAACTAGAAACCTCAAATACTATAAAACTATTAATTAATTTAAGCAGAAGAGGTCATAACTTGCCAGACTCTGATAACGTTATCAGTGTAACCAGCAAATAAGTTTTGACCGTCAGCAGACCAAGCTAAAGAGACAGCTTCTGGGTCCTTAGCCTTAGCACCAATAGCGAATTCTGGCTTCAATTCATCTAATAAAGTTCTTTCTTGTAAGTTGAAGATCTTGATACCAGAAGCGGTGGCAGCAGCTAACCAGTATCTGTTTGGAGAGAAAGCTAAAGCGTGAACTTCAGAAGCAGCGTTCAAGGTGTATAAGGTCTTGTTTGAGTTCAAGTCCCATAAGATGATAACACCATCCTTACCAGCGGAAGCACATAAGGATCCATCTGGGGAGATAGTGATACAAGAAATGTAACCGGTGTGACCAATGAAGTCAGCGTTAACATTGTATTCGTTTAAGTCCCATGACTAGTTTATGTTAGTATTCCGAATCGGATAGAAATGTCGAGGGACAAAATTCTGTGGGTAAGCTAAAAAAATGAGGTTATGGAATATCAGAGATCTTGGTGATAAAATATGTCTCATTCGAAGCTGGCGAGCCCCGTCTGAAGTAGCAAATATGAAATACATCATCTAGCCATAACCAATAGAGAAAAGATCCCACAAATGATGTTTGCCCACGAAAACATTCGAAAAATAAAAAAAATTGCACATACCTTAACAGTCTTATCCCAAGAAGCAGAGATAACGGTGGAAGAGTCTTCAGATGGAGAGAATCTAACGGCAGAAACCCAATCGTTGTGACCGGATAAAGTTTGCATACATTCACCGATGGTGTTCCAGACCTTGACGGTCTTATCACGGGAAGCAGAAACAATTTGTCTCAAGTTCTTGGCAATAGAACAAGATAAGACATCACCGTTGTGACCAACGAATCTTTGGGTACATTCACCAGATTCTAAGTCCCATAATCTCAAGGTTCTATCCCAAGAAGCAGATAATGCGTAAGCACCGTCAGCAGAGATAGTGACATCTTGGACAATGTGGGAGTGACCTCTGAAAGACTTCTTTGGGACACCGTATTGACTGTCATCACCGGTTAATTTCCAGGTGATTAAAGTCTTATCTCTGGAACCAGATAATAATAAATCTGGATCAGCAGCGGAGGTGGCTAACGAAGTAACCCATCCGTTGTGACCTTCTAAGGTACCTCTTAAAACTAAAACTTCTTGATCAGCCATTGTTACTATAATAATATACTGTGTTGTTTAATTATTGATCTTATTAGTATGGAAGTAGTATTAATCAAAAATTTTTCACCAATGCAGCACTAGAGAATAATTTTCTGGCGAGAAGTTACACAAAGCCATTCTATTGGGTTATGATGCCCGGGATATAAATTGTTGGAATTTTTCACTGTCTGGGCCGTGATGAGGTTAACTACACAACTGTGCTCGGAAATACTCATTTGGAGGTGACTGTTTTTTAGCCGAGAAATACGAGACTTTGTCACGGGATGTAGCGCGTGATTGCAGCAATACGGAGGGGAGTAAGATGAAGCCCATTGCAAATATGGAGGAGGGGAAAGTAGGACTTTGAGGACTTTAAGTAGTACATAGGCCTTGCAAGAGCGTAAGGGATGGGAGGGTTTTGATTACTAAATTGTTAGTCTAATTACATTTATTAAACATTGTGAGATATATTTCTGATATTTCTGATATTTTGGATATTTTGGATATTTCTGATATTTTGGATACTTCTGAATTTTATGAAATTGACGAAATTTGTTCATAATTGAAATATCACAGAAATAAACATGCATAATAAACACGTTTATTTCTGTGATATTTATTATGTTTGATGTGAGTTGACGATATTGTTTTTAGAATATGCTTCAGTCGTGTCTGTAGACTTTTGATCGTGAAAATATGAAAGTTATGTGATGGTAAGTGAGCTATTGAAGCGGCTTAGAAGTACGCTTAAGCGTTACTGCACAATTCAAGACTGTGCTATGCAAAATTTATGAGGCCTACGCCATTGCTTATATATAAGTCTACAGTCTGTCAGAATTTACACATAATCCAGTTCACACCCGTTGAAATAAATGATGCAGTATATATCAAGCAACTAGCGTACTGTTTTCTCTTGATATCACCATTACAAGGACCGAAAGTGGATTACTCATACTATCTATGTTTATATCCCAACTTACGTCTTTTACACCCATTAGGCCACAATTCTGATCATTTCGTGCATACAGACAATCTCCCATTTCTGCGCGTGACTGGAGTAACACGTACATACTCCGATCCAGTATGCTCTTTGTAACATAGGTGTACATTGTATCGTCATTTAGACTTAGATAGGTGTTAATATTGTTATGCCGCAAGATAATATTAGAATTGCTGTTCTAAGCGGTGGAACTGCTACAAACGAGCTTGTCTCGTTATTCAAATCTGTTTCTGCAAATATCACATACATTCTACCCATTCTGGATAATGGTGGTTCTACATCGGAATTGATACGTATAACGGGAGGGCCGGCTATTGGAGATATAAGATCTCGTTTGACAAGACTTATTCCCGAGAATCAGGAACCATTGAGGAAATTGCTTAGTTTCAGGTTGTCTTCAGATCCCCGAGAAGCGAAGACCCAGTGGAATGAGATAGTCGACGGAACTCATTTATTATGGGCAAATATAGACCCTTCGACTAGAGAGATATTTAGAGCTTTTTTCATACATGTTCACAGTGACCTTTTGAAGAGATCCAAGCACCTGTTCTCATTGCACACGAACAAGAGACAATTTAGATACGAGCTAGCTAATGTGGGGAACCTCTTTTTGACAGGGGGGAGACTTTTTATCGGTTCATTAGACTCAGCAATAGAGTTATTTGCTCGTTTAACTGGCATAGATGCCGATACTCAGGTTTTACCGTGTCTTAATACAAACTTTACGTACCACATTACCGCCTTGTTAGAGAATGGCTCAATTATAACTGGCCAATCCCAAATTTCCCACCCATCTGAATCTGACACTAAGGTAGATATTCACCCTCCTCCTATCCATGCATCGCATCCTGGAACTCCGCAAGAAGGATTAACCAATAACTCTGAATCAGTTTTTTTCCTTGGGACTAACGATCCCGCTCATGTGAACTATAACGATGCAAATAGTATTGTATCTGATATGTCTGATAACTCATCGGATGAAGAGTCTGGTCATGTTCCACAATATACTCACCCGGCGCTAAAGAAATCTCAATTGCATTTTAATAAATCTGATCATATCGAGCCTTTGCCATCTCCAGTTGAACGTATATATTATATTTCTCCCTATGGAGAGGAAATTTGCCCTACTGCAAACAGTAGAGTAACTAATAGTTTAGCAAGTGCTGACGTGATAGTCTATTCCATCGGTTCATTAATGACGAGTATCATACCTATAGTCATTTTGAAAGGGGTGGGGAAAGCCATTGCGAATGATATGCTTCAAGAGAAAGAAGGAAGAAAGAAAAAGCGGATATTATTGTTAAATGGAATGAATGATAGGGAAACTTACGGCATGACTGCTGCTGATTTTGTCAAAGCGATCGTTAACCTGGCTACTTACTCACTAAGCGAAAGTAGAATCAAATCTACATCTAATATCGAAGAAGTCACCAATCAAATCCAATGGAACAAATATATTACTCATTTATTTTACATGAAAGATCCAAAAATAGAAGTGGACCAGGAGTATTTGGAAACGAAGAAGAACATTTCATGCATAGAGGTTAAACGGGAAGAGCATCAAGACTACTATGACTTGAATGATTTAGAAGCTAAATTAAAGCAAATATCTTACGATAATTAGAATTACAATGATTTACATTATTAAATAGTGCATGATTTATAGAATATATATCTAATCATACCATATTTTAATTAACTCTTCGGAAACGGCAGAAGGAGTTAAGACCCCTAAATCAGTGATTAAAGCGGTAATATATTCATGCGGAGTGAAGTCAATGAGTTGAGCCTTAAATATATCTTCATCCTCGTCGCCATTCTCTTGTTTCGATTGAGTGATACCAGTAGGTAAATCATTTGGTGCCAACGGGAACAATCTCACAAACTTATGCGATTCGGTTACAACATAAAATGGCTTATTATTGGCTTTTGCTAGACAACCGATTTGATAAGATCCAATGTGGTTAATAATACCACCACTTTCAGCTACACCTTCAGCTCCTACTAAGATTTTGTCCACCTTATGTATAACATAACCGACAGCATTGTCAACTATTAATTCCACGGGAATATCTGCTTCTCTTAAAAGCTTAGCCATATGGTACCCTGTACCTGTAGGGCGAGATTCCGTGACTATCACTCTAAAACGAAGCAACTTTTCAGATCTAGCTTTTAACAACAATTGATACACAACACGAGAAAAAGCATGTACCAATATAGTATCATCATCCTTAATAAATGGAAGTCCAAAAGCAGCCAGCTTGGCTCTTGATTCTTTGGCTCTTTGGACAAATAATTCACCATTCTCAACTAAATTCTGTTTGCACGATTCCCAATCCGAATATAAATTTGTATTTCTTAAAACGAATCTCATAAACAAATCACAACCAGCAGAAAGCGAGATAGCATTAGGAATAGAAGATTTCAATATTTCTGTATTAGATTTCACTAAGTTAATCAACTCAGAGGATGTAGATGGCTTTTTGATTCTTAACATAGTGACCAATGACTCTATAGCCGCAATAGGCATAGTCATTTCTTTGTCTTCCTCTAAAAACTTGAGGTAAGTTTGCTTGATATCAAAGCTTTCTTCCATCTTAGGTTTCCTATGCTATTTACAAACTGTATTGTAGCATTTGCTGCTTTCTTATGGCCTTCGAAGCTTGACTTATTGAGATGTCACCAAAAGGAAAATCACGTGACTAAATTTATCATATAAAGAATTTTAAGATGGGATGTTTAATGTATAGTTTAGATCTGAGTGTTTAAGGAACTACCATGGCTGCATCTTCTACGTCAAACAATGCTTTATTCGTCGAGGAAGACGACCAAATGAATATTGATTCTGATTCTGACTCACCAGTCCAGTTTCACGAAGCTTACGAGGAACAACCTTACGATGACGATCCTATTGTTGAATCGATTCCACTTATAATGAATGAATTACCAGACAGATCCAAACAATCCTTGCACATATTACAATACATGGGCAGACCCAAGGCCCGCAACTTCTCCAACGAATTTCCAACAGTCTCAGTGAAGGAGGAATCTAACTATCTTGAGGTTAGGGTGCCGTTGGATACCCAGAAGTTCTATGACGAATCACGAACTGAAGAATGGGGAGCGGAAGTTACAGAACACAGCTTACAGGGGGTGTTAAATAAAACTAATGGAGGGTTATATGCTGGTCAATTACTTAAAGATGATGACGGTAACAGGAAAATTGTGTTGATACCGGTCGATAGCACAGCACAATTAAGGCCTTCTTTCAAATACTTGGATGACTTAGAAGCATCTAAACTGGCTCAGCGTAGGGCAGATGTTCTAGAAAACCAAAAGCCAAGTAATATCCAGATTTTACAAACATCTGCCAAAACAAATGCCCATGCCAACTCGGGAGATGGATTTGCTAATCACACTTTAGGTGAATCATTGAAGCATGTTAAGAAGTTCACAGAAGAAGAATGGTCATCCTTACAATGGGTTGGTGCAGAAAATAACAAGACTCAAGAGTATAAAGATCATTTAAATCATGGTGCAGATGGAATTGAGTTGACTACTGAAACAAACATGAGCGATTACATCGACGCTTTGACTCAATACTAATATGGTGAAATATTAGAGTATTATAGGCATTTCTTTATAGTGTATATTAGTTTAAATAGGTGGACTTAATGCATCCTTCAAGTATATTCTATATAAATTTCACGTGAGAGGCATCATGCGGCTCACTATATTTAATATATATGAAAAATTATATTTAGTATGAAATCTTATCATTTAACTTGCAACGGAATCTTACAAAAATGGATGAAGATGATGGGTTATTGTTGAATTTTGCAGTTCCAAACACTTCCGAATCAACTGGAAGCAAAGCAAAAAAGTCTGGAAATAAAGTCACTGGAGGAAGATGGAAAGATCGTCGTAAGCTTCAATTATCTTTGCAAGGAAGAGGTAGAAATCAGAAAAAAGAGAAAATAGTTGCAACTGGGGTCAACAGTACCGATGTTGATAATTCGAGATTGAATAGAACGAAGGAACCATCAGATTCTACGAAAGAAAAACCGGTGCAAGAGAAAAGAAAAGTTCCGATGAATCAAGATCATTTAGGTCCGTCATCCAAGAAAATAAAATTCAAAGAGACATCTGGTGAATTTGGAGGTAAGAACAGCTCTTATGTTTCATCATTGTTCACGTCCAATGAGGCTAGCTCCACTTTAACCCCATCAGATACTTCAGCTGCAACTACTACGTATTTACCTTCCAATGCACCATTGAAAGATGCTACAACATTTGATGGACTTGGACTCAATGACAAATTGGCCACACACTTAACAGAATCATTGCGTTTCAAAGCCCCAACTAAGGTACAAAGGGCAGTAATTCCAAGCTTGATAGCAACGCAGAGGGATTTGTTTGTTAAAGCACAGACCGGTTCTGGTAAAACCTTATCATTCTTACTTCCAATTTTTCACAAGTTGATGTCTGAAGAAAAGCATAAAATCACTCGTGAATCCGGATTATTTGCAATAATCTTAGTTCCAACCAGAGAATTGTGTACTCAAATATATGGCGTCTTAGAAACTTTGGTTAGATGCCATCATCATATAGTCCCAGGTATTGTCATTGGTGGAGAAAAGAAAAAATCTGAAAAAGCTAGACTTAGAAAAGGTGTCAATATCTTAGTGGCAACTCCAGGGAGATTAGCTGATCATATGGAGAATACTACATCTTTGGATGTTAGTCAATTGAGATGGTTGATTTTAGACGAAGGTGACAGATTGACAGAATTAGGTTTTGAAGAAACTATTACCAAAATTACTGATAATATTTCTAAAAGCTCTAAGATTTCTGAGACAATTCAGAAATATCAAGGATTGCCTACCGAAAGAGTTAATGTCTTATGTTCTGCCACAATCCAAGAGAACGTTAAGAAATTAGGTAATATTATCTTGAACAATCCTGAAACTATATCCGTTGATTCAAATAAGCAAATCGAAGGAACACTTAATTTTGATGATGAAGAAGAGCAACAGACTATTGATTCTAACAATTCCGAAGGAAAGAGAATGTCTGCACCAGATCAATTGATTCAAAAATCTTGGTTGTACCACCAAAATTAAGGCTTGTCGCCCTTAGTGCCATGTTAAAAAAATTATCTATGGAAACTAGGATCCTTGATGACAAGACCAATAAGAGAACCATTGTCTTTTTTTCGTGTTCCGATTCTCTTAATTTCCATTTTGACGTATTCACTAGAAACGGTAACATGTTTAAAAAGAGAAAAAATAGAGAAACTGATAAATTCGAAACTGTTGAAGTTCCATATTATTCGAAATACGACAATGAAGATGAAAATGAAGAAGAAAAACCAAGTATCTTAACGGCACCTCTTTTAGGATCAAACACTTGCGTATATAAACTTCATGGTTCTTTATCACAGCAACAACGTGCATCTACATTACAATCATTTATAAAAGATAAATCTGAAGGTAAAGATTCAGCGAAACATTCTATATTATTCTGTACAGATGTCGCCTCTCGTGGTTTGGATTTACCAAACATTTCCAGTGTTATTGAGTACGATCCACCTTTCAGTGTTGAAGATCATTTGCATAGAATTGGAAGATCTGCAAGAGTTGGTAATGAAGGTAGTGCTGTTTTATTTTTGTTACCTGGGAATGAAGAAGGTTATGTTGATGGTAAAATCAAGGTGGTTCATCCCAAGGAGGATAACCTCAGAATCATCAGCTATGAGGATGTTTTGAAAGAAGGTTTTGCTGAACCTGAAGAAGAACAGGAAGAAAAAAAGGCATCTGGTAAGGTAGACCCCAAGAAGAAATTCGGTAAATGGGATATTCATGCTACCACATGGCACTTGGATGTTGAAAGATGGTTATTGGAAGATAGCACTGCTCACGACCAGGCGGTACAAGCATTTACTTCACATATTAGAGCATATGCTACTCATTTATCTACAGAAAGGAGTTTCTTTAATGTAAAATTATTGCATTTGGGTCATTTGGCTAAAAGTTTTGGTTTAAGAGAAACCCCTAAGAAGCTCGGTAAATCCGTAGGAAGCAATACAGCATTCCAAGATGGAGCAAATAGTAGTAAAAAAATTAAGAAAGAAGATCCAAGGAAAAAGATGTTAAGAATGGCAAAAATGGCTCTTAATTCAAATAGTAGTGAATTTAACTATTAGTTATTTATAGCTACGTTTTCTGTATACTAGGCTTTTAATATATCAAGCATTTTTATAATATTAGTGAACCTTAAATTAATCCATTATCTCTTAGATGGGCATAATGTGACTCTCTAAACCCTTCATCATTCCATAAGCCATGGTTCTCTCCGATCAAATAACCAATATTGCGCTGCATGTAATAGTCATTTCTAAACTTGATATTTTCAATAATATCGTCTAATAAAATCGCTTTGCCCACTGCAATTCCGTCCCCTAAACCCGGGTGCTTGACGTTTACAATATGAATGTGGAAATGATAATATGATGGCTGATAGTGGATAAATATTCTCAATTCATCAGGTTTAATTGGGAATGTTTTGCTAGCAATCTTTCGTATTTTATTCTGAACGTTTATCAAAAATGAAAGATGTGAACCATTCAAATCTCTAACAGAAGAAATATCAGTTCTGTTGACTATGCAACAAAGATATAAGGAGTCCATATTTATTTTGTCCCATTTCATATCTGGCAAAAGTACGAATCCCTCCTGTGGGTCCTTATCGTGGTATATAAATGTCTCTGACTCTTTTCCTTCAAACAAAATATTATACACCCATTTTATTCTATCACCTTTCATTGATTCTATATAAGGCTTTACAAACTTTTGATATGTTTCTGGTGTTTCCAATACATAATGGAAGTTTTGTTGGCCGTACTTCTTAATGTGGGTTTCTGTAGCTGGGTATATCATGTTAAGTTTACCTGAGGGAAAATCAGGTAAGGACTGGGCAAGCAAGGCCAGTGACCAGTAATATACATCGTTATGATTTATTATTTGCAAGTTCTCTACCAACTCGTTAACCTTAACATCAGACTCATCGGTGATGAAATGAGACTTTTCAATAGAAATTATAGCATCGTCAGAATTGATTTTACCAAGTAATACAATTGATTTGGTTTGGGGATCAGTCTTTAATAACTTAGAGAAGTTGAATTGACTCACTAGGTCAGAAACATTAGCATTCATATTGCTACCTTACAAGATTCGTGAAAAATGCTTTCATTTTAAGATCGCACTGAATATATATATTTACACAAGTATTAAATTAAGTTTCCTCTTGATCATCTCTTTGTTCTTGATCATCACTTTCATCATCTTCAACGTCATTCAAGTCGAAACAGATCCAGCTGGGCCATGCAAATTCATCTCTTATTATATTTCGTAATTGTTCAACTAGAAACCTTTCCACTTTACCGACATTACGCAAAGCATTCTGTTCAGCTTCACCTATTTCGGATTCGATTTTTACTTTTTTAATAATATCAATTCTTTCTCTGTTTATCGGCCCCGAAATATAGTCTACAAAGTTACCCCCAGCATTGATGGACCCATTTATATTGTCTGGCGTTGTGGGGTTTTGACTGCTTGACGTGAAGTAGTCCGAATTTATATCATTGACATCACAAAGAAATGATATGTAAACTGAGCTTTTCAAATATGCGATGGTTATTATCGAATGTATCACTAGATCTGTTACGTGTAGTTTAATGGGTAATGATATGAAGTTAGGGGACGGGTAATTAACTAATAAGTTTACCGTAAGCTCCAAATGCATATCACCATTATATTTAACTTCGGCAATTAATTGAATATCATTCTCACTTCTTGAAGAGCAAGGCTCTTTCGATGTCATTCTTAAGCCACTTTTGTAGGCATCGCTACCCGAAAATTTAGACAGCTCTTTATTCTTGTAATACGACGTGGGATTACTTTTAAGGGTGGCATACGGGTTTTGATTAAGTATATTAGTTGGGGTATCAGTGCCTGTGTGAGTTCCAGTGGCATTGAGGTTCCCAAGCCCAACATAGTTCATATTATAATTATGCATATAGTTTAAATTATTATTCCCCATAATCAACGAGAACGGATCCAGCGCAGTACGAGATCTCTTGAGGTCCGTGGGTGGAGCTGGCGGAGGACTTGCAAGTCTAGATCGACCAGAATCATTACTGAAGGCATGTATATTCGGGTCTTCTGTTATTATTGACAAATCGTTACTTCTATCTCCGTCGTATTCATCGTCTTCCTCATCACTGGAATTACTATCTCCCGGAACACCTTGCTGCGTATAAACGTTTTTTCTTTCCCTTTCATCGTCATCCCCCTCATCTTCATAAAACTCATCGAATGGGTCTCCTATGTGACGAATAGTCACTTCTGGTGGTGAGTTTCCAAGACTGAAATCAGTCACCGACAAATTGTCAATGAACGACGGAAGCGATATACTCTGAAACTGATTATCAAGAAATTCTTTGATTGCTTCATTCAACGAATCATCTGAAACAAGTTCCGACCAATTGATATCAAATGACATTACAATATAATCATTAATTGTCCCTCTTCTCCTATCTATACCTTAGTGTTGATACTTTTGTCTGTCCTAGTTCTTAATTACACAAAACTGTGGTCTGGCGTGTAACTATCCCTATATCAAGGAAATAATAAAACTATTATCTCTCGTTAGCAGAAGCGGAGTCGGGTGTATTAGCTTCCAGTAATCGCGGTCCTATCAGTGGTTTTTCTTCATGTATACCATATAAAGAATTAGGAAGAGCTTATCAGAATCTTTTCTACGGTAATGTATTTGTCCGAGCCAACTCCGCAAAATCTGGGGGTGGGTAACGGAGGGGGAAGTGAAAAATTTCTATACATATAGCCTTATATTCGGATTAAATATTTCGTTTGACCTAATATTTTAGAGATTATAAAATATATAAATGGACTGTTTATTCATACACTATTATCTACAATATCTTGAGTTTGAGAAACATATATATTTCGAGCAAGTAGTCATTAAGAAAAACTAATTAGATTTAAGAACTATCATGGTAGCCAGTTCATTACAAATAGTTGTTATTGGTGCAGGGCTCATTGGACCTCGCCATGCTCAGCATGTTCATCAAAATCCTCAAACCCAGCTCTTTGGGTTCGTTGATCCTACTCCAGCGGGTGCTAATGCAGCCGAAAAATTCAATACTCGTTCCTTTAAATCCATTAAGGAGATGATCGAGAGCTGCAACGAAACAAGCACCCCATATCCAGACGGAGCTATAGTATGTACACCTAATTCGTTGCATATTAGTATTGCCGCAGAGTTAGCCTCACACGGGATCCACTTGTTGGTAGAAAAGCCCTTGTCTTCAAACGCAGAAGAATCCAAGGCATTGAAAGAATATACCAAAATGAAGAATGTCAAATTATTGGTGGGGCATCATAGAAGGTTCAACCCTTTTATTATAGAAACTAAGAAGAACTTGAAAAAAGTTGGTAACATTGTCGCAGTTCAAGGTGTTTGGGCTACACGTAAGGCTGATGAATACTACAAGGTATCACCTTGGAGAACAGATATTAATACTGGTGGTGGTGCATTATTAATAAATATGGTGCATGATATCGATTTATTACAGTACTTATTTGGACCTGTGGCAAGAGTTTATGCAGAGCCTTTACCTAAGGAAAGATTGGAATACCCAAATGCCGACGAAGGAGCTGCGCTAACGTTAAGGTTCAAAAACGGGGTTTGTGGTACATTTATCTGTTCTGATAGTGTTACGTCGCCATTCAATTTTGAGGCTGGTACAGGTGAAAATCCGACTATTCCATTCCATGAAGGATTAGAAGGCTTCTACCGTGTTTTCGGGTCCGAAGGAACACTTTCCGCCCCAGATCTTAATTTGTATCATCAGAAGGGCATAAAGAACCCAGAAGATAAGAGTTGGTTGAGTCCCGTAGTAAAAGAACCCTTAATTTCAAACCGCCAACAAACTTTGCATTCTGCTTTGCCATTCGATTTCCAGTTAGATCACTTCGTTGATGTTATCAACAAGAAACAAGAGCCGTTCTGCACTGCAGACGATGGTATGTCAGCTTTGCTTTGTATTGATGCACTTATACGGTCTTTAAAGTCAGGCTTGCCTGAATTGGTGGAAGATGTAAACAATATTTTACCAAATTATGATTCTTTGGGTTTAGACGAAGGAAATCCTGCCCTTTTAAAACTTAATTAACCTAATGATATATATGACAAAGAGTAATAAAAAAATTCAATGAATCTCTCATATAACGTTACTTTGAAAAACTTTTATTGATTGTATAGTTCCATTACAAACGTTCCCTGAAAAGCTGCAAAATCTTAAATGTTCATATTTCGCATAAACGAGAGATTTTTAAAAAAACTGATAACGACATCCAGCTAGATTAGAATTAAGCTACATGTAGCCGTATATTTTACTACCTTCTTCATCATATTTGGAAAGTGAAGATATAATAGATATTTGCAGTAATAGTTTCCATATGTTAGTAGTGAATTTGTGTAATTTAGCCACTAGTACACGACTTTGATTTAACCAGTTAAAATTAAATAATTAACAGTAGTAATATGGCATTGATTAATAAATCAATCGTAATCACATACTGAAGTACAGAACTATACATAATGTCTAAGTTTATCTTACCAAATACCTTAAGAGAATTAAGATTTCACTTATCCCAAACAGGTGAGGCCTCAATACCATTAAGAAAATTTTTAACTGCCAACTATCCAGCATTGAAGACTCAACTGAACTACAAGTTACCAATTTTAGTTAGAGAATCCTATGGTATCCCACCAAGTATAACCGCTAGATTTGAAAAAGGTAAAGAAATAAAAAATAACGTCGAAGGATTAGACGAAAAGGGGATTGAAGGTATTTTCAAGGATTTATTGAAGAATTAATTTCACTATGGCGAACTCTGATTTGCACAATCAATATATATATACACTGCATAAGTTACACTTATTTAATATTACAAATTAAATATATATTTCAAGTTAAAAATTATTAATGTAGTACATCTATATTTAAGCAGAATAGTTATTACCAAATTGGTAAATGCCCCATCCTAAACTAGCGACATTATCATTGTATAACTCCTTGATTGGTTCTTCTTTCCCATCAACAATTCCGGTAGCAACCACAATAGGCACAAAATGCTCTAATGTAGGGTGCGCCAGGAATAATAATTTAGAGTGGCTAGTCTGCAAGTCTTTCAAATTCTCAAAGGCATTGTCCGTGTTGGTAATCGATTTGGTTAATAACTCATTAAACAGCTTAGCGTATGGCATTACCTTTCCCGGTATTCTAAATGAAGAGAGATCTTTCAAGTTGTGGACAGACATCCCCGAGCAGATAACCATTCCTTTGAGATACCTCTGTTGACTTTCATCCCAAATTAAATTCTCTCTGAACTTTGACAATACCTTACCCAATTTGTGATGTGTGTCAAAGTCTTTCTCATCTCCGGTTAAAGAAACTTGAATTAGAGATGTCTCAGGCAAGTCCAAACCCTTTACCGCTGGCTGTTCCTTTGACAATGTGTTATAGTCCAGGAATGCAACCTTCAATGGCACCCAAACCCCATGGTCAATTCCACGTTCGGTAAGATCACTGTGGAAGCCTCCCTTTTCAAGCTCTTCTTTGATTTTTTGTGCAACACCTAAATTGTTGTTCGTATGGAACTCTTCCTTGTACATATGATCTGGGAACCCATAAAAATCGTATATAAGCGGATTCTCCTTCCCTTTCTTTGGAATGCTAACCTCTACCAGCTTACGACCACTCGACTGCCAATGCGCCGATACAACAATAATATAATCTGGTTTCCACTGTTTCTTGATCTGTGTTCCAAGCTTCTTGATAAGGCTCCATGCACCCTTATTCCCGAAAGCATCTTCTTCGTACATAAATGTAGGTCCTCCGTGACTTACAAAATAAGTTGGAAACGGATGTGGGTTCTTTTGCATTGCCGCATGCGCTGCTTCGCTAGCTGCATTATTGATCTCATTGCTGACTGAACTGACACTCTTACTAGACATTCTTCTAATAATTGACATATATATGGTAGAAATGATGAATCCTAAGATAATTTCTAACTTCATTAAATGGAGCCTCTTGAATATTCATATAATCGTGTTTTTCATCACCCTTATATACAAATTATCATATCGTACCATATAACAATCTGAATAATATCATTTATAAGCTTTACTAAAGGCCTTACTAACGGTTAGATGATGTATCTAGCCGAATTTGTCGCAAGATTACGTAAGTTCCCGAACAGAAATTTAAGACAATGAATTTCGCAATTTAACAAAAACATGACATATAAGGAATTATCAATAGTAAACAATAGTAGAAACAGAACAATTCGTCTTAAGGGAAGTATAACGGATATATATTTATTTGAGTAGAAATTAAAACTAATTTAAGTCTTTATCAAAATTTGCTAATAAAAGTGACTTATTATGGTTAATTTTTTCTCTAAAAGCAGAGTAAGTATTAGGAGACGCCCTATGGCATCGGATAAATCAGTAACAAATCAATGCGATGGAATAGTACTAACAAATGAAAATTAGCGTAGACCGGAATCCTACCAAGGATTTAGTAAATATACTGACGAATTGAACAGATACCTGAACCAAGAAAGTAACAATGTTGCTGGGGTGGCTAGTACAGGAATATCTAGAAGTCAATCGATGACACAGGGTGCAGGGCAGGCGGCAATGGTAGCAATTCAGAGACATAATCAACAGCAGAACCAAGCAACTCCACGCCAGGGAACAGGCGCTAAACAGACGGTCAGAAGAGCCAATTCGTTGACAGCAGCTTCAAATAGGTCGAATTCGTTGAGGAGCTATACATACCATCCCAAGCCATCATATACGGTTGGACAACCGCTAGGCAGCTCCAACCAGGGGGCAAGAAGATTTAATTCATTGAACAGTAAATCAAGTGTTGGATCATACAATAGGCCTGGTGCTCGGGCTGCTTCATTAAGTTCTCAGAATTCGTTTGTGAGGTCAAGAAGTCCACCTGTGCTCTATGAGCAAGACAACGAGGGAGAAGATGAAGGTGATATAACGGTTACAACTAAAACAACCAAGGTTGTAGATTCGCAAGGTAGAGTGCTGTCGATAACAGTGGAGACTATAAAGACATTTGCTGATGGATCAACAGTTACTAATACTACGACAAAGAATATTTCCAGAAGTAACTCTAGAGCCAATTCGTTGAATTCTCAATCAATGGCATTGAAAGGTAATAATTCTGTCAAGCATAACTCGATGCTATCGAATGGTGCAGGTGGAAGCTATAATCTTTCGAAAATCGATGAAGACTTGCAAGACTTCGACTACAACTACGAACTTGATCACGATATTTTAACTCAGAAAGGCCATGGCCATCCACATGTGGATGATGTGTTACATGAACCGGCGCATGACGAAAATTTTCAAGGGCAAAGCTTACGATTAAACCAAGGTAATCATGGCTTATCGTATTACGGGGATGATTTTGGGTCTCCTGAGTTACATTCGTATGGCGGTGGTAATGAATCTATACATAGCACCGGTATTAAATCAGTTAGCAGCGAGTCATCTAAACCTTTGAAATCGATTTTGAAAAAGAAGAATAATATTAATGATAAGGGACCAGAAGATGAGGAAGGGTTTGCTGATGCAATAGACGAGTTGCAGACCGATAAACAACTAGACATTAAACAAGACGATGTTCAGCATCCATACAAGAGTTTGAGTAGTCCTCAGTTCAACGAGCCTCCTAAATTTAAGGTTCCTCAATCGCCTAATATGCATGTGTCGCAACAATCGAACAGAATTAACACGAATGCTGGTAGTAAGAGAACGCATTCTCTTATGTCTTCACCAATATCAAGACATGACGATGTGTTATCAGATAAATCAGAAGCGTCAAATTCTATAAAATTCCTGGAAAAACACGAAACAATTCCAATATTTTACAACGACAGTGAACCCAAAGAGACTGAGCATACGAAGCCTTCGGATCAAGACTTTTATAGTATAGCAATGCAAGTAGCTATGGAGAGAGTATATGGTAATAAGGACAGTCAACCACAATCCCAATCACCAAAGTTGGGGGGACAAAGGGCAATGTCGTTGAACTCGCAATCACTTCCTACACAAGATTCAAAAAAAGAAAAGAAGACGCAGGAATTAAACGAGCAAGGTGTTAATGATAACTATGTTTATCAAAACCATCATAAGGATTTTGTTGGTCTATCATTGAGGGATAACGTAGAACCCAAACAAACAAGTAGAAAAGAAAGAGCGAAGGAAGAAAAAAAGCAACAGAAGTCTGAATTGAAGGAACAGAAACAGAAAATGAAAAACCAGGAGAAAGAAGAATCTGAAGCATCAAAAGCTGTGTCAAAAGAACAGAAAAAATCACAAAGAGCTCAGAAGCATGGAAGACTCGCTTCGTTGTTTGGTAGAAGGAAGAGCACTTCCAATGATGATTCAAATTTAGTAGATGAAAGGGGATCAAATAAGTTTAGTAATGATAATTCACAACCAATTGTTTCGGACACTAATCTTACTGAAGATAATACCAAGGCAACGGATTTAGAAGGGTATCAGAAACTGAATCACAATAATTCTGGCCAAGATGAAGTCTCAAGAGCCGGAGATAATTTTAGAAGGGAAGGTGCAGCAGGTGCGGCAACTTTTAATCCTGAAATGCAGCGTCGTTTATTGGGTATATCTAACACGGGAAAGGATCGTCGTCAAATCAACAACGACACTTCAAATCCTAATGGGGACCAAAATAATAGTTATTTTGATGACAATCGTAATCTAGGCTCTAAAATTCATGATGAGGTTAACAACAACAGTAACCTTGAAAATGCTCCTACCTTAGGAGCTACGCGGGACCATGACAATTCCTTTACGAATGCCCCATCGAGGCCAGTATTTAATAATGATAGTAATGGTTCATATTCCATGAGATTTCCTCGTAATGATAGTGCTAGATCTGATATTGAAAATCTGGCAAATATGCCAAATATTGGTGATAATGCCAGTTTAAATATGAGCTCTTCCCAAAATCAAAATACCGAAGGCTCGAATGCTGGGCATGAAGATTTTCAAGATATGCCTGGATCAATGCCAGGTGTTGATTCATCTATACTTAATGCAATTGTTAAGGATGACACTGAAGCAGGTCCTTCGTTTGGCCATGACGTAAATGCTCTGAAGCTGAAAACTACACTTGACCCTTCTGCTAACATTGCAAACGATCGTGCATCTGTCTATTCAAATGATCCTGAAGAGAAGCGTAAGGGTAAGGTATTAGATCCGATCACTGTACCTGTTCTAAACGAAATTAAATCTGAAACAGCAAGTATCGAAAGCCAATCTAATAAAAACAGAGATATTGGTACGGAATTAGAATCAACTGAAAACATTGAAACAGATGAATTGCTTGATTCGGACAATGTGGTTGATTATTCAGAACCTACCGGAAAAGTATTCGATGAAGGTATCGAAGAGAAAAAAGGAAATTCTAGCCAAACTTTGCAGGATTCTTTCGATAATAAAGTGACAGCTAAGTCAGATATTGTAACTAATGAATCAAATAATGATGGCTTAATTGACGGAGCAGTCTTAGTTAACCAAGACGATGTCAAGGGGTATAACGAATCGAATGCGTTAACTAATGATGCTGACTTATCCAACCTAACCCGAGGTCAACACTCGCAAGAGCAGACTGCCACTTTGGGGAATCAAACAAATACGTATCCTGTGGTTGCTGATAGTAATAATCGAACATTGAACAGTACATATGGTGGTCAGGAAGAATTTGGTCGCGATACTGAGTATGGAAAATTCTCTACTCAAAAACTTGATTCTGAAATAACCGGTGATGCATTTGCAACTGCAAATAAAGATGTAGATGTGTCTCCTCCATTTGTTAATGAATCTTTGGAATACGCGAATGACAAGAAGAATTTGAATTTAAGTAATAATGAAACTACAAATTATCAGTCTCAGGACTTGCAGGCCGCAAGACCAATTAATGATGAAGTTGCCAATAATGGAATTGTTAATGAAGCGAATCTTAATGTTACCGAAGCAGCAACTCAGCGCGATCAATCGCAATCAACATCTTATCCAAAATCCTCGTTTGAGCATATGCAACGAGAAGAAAGTGGTTCACCAGTAGTTGTCCACAATGATCATGCTATTAGTGAGACCAAACCTTCAAAGAAAGGTAACAAGTTCAAACATAAGCTTTTTAAGTATTTTGTTAATTCTTACAATAATTGATCGTTTTAAAATTTGACGATGTCAAAGATTGTGTTCTATTTATTATGTCAAATATAATTTAATTTATATAGTTTAATAATTAATGTTTATTATTAGTGATATAAGGGTGCAATTTTTCAACAAACGCGTGTATCATTTCAAGTAAGAGTAGGTTTCATCTCGTCAGGAAACAATAATTAAAGACCCTACTAAATCTATTTCCGTTGTGTATTGGCTTTCTAGTCGCGGGAATCATATTTTCTTTTCTTATTTCTTTAAGGCGATCCTTAAACTGCATCAAATACTCTATCGAAAAGCTGTCGTTCGCTGATGCAACCTTTCCCGCAGAATCTGGATTGTTTTCTTGTTGTTTATAGACATCCTTGAAATCTCTTAAATGTCTCTTTGCTCCTTTCCTTCGTACATAAAATAAATTTTCATTGTTCTTAAGAGGAATGATATCTTTATCTTGATTTTCAAGTTGACCTCTTTCTTTATCAAGTTTTGTTTCACGATGCTGATTATTATCTGATTCAGTATTGAACTTTAAAGTATTGAGCACATTTAATAAGCTGCTGGCATCTGATTCGTCAAATGACAGAAACGAAGCATCAGATAATTGTTCGTAAACCGATTCCTTACTTTCAAATATCTTGCATGTATCTATAGTGCATTCTAATGTCTGTAACGATATTGAAAAGCTTTTTCTCTTTTCTGTGTTGATTTTTTGAGAGCTTAAGAATTTGTTTTTAGAAACAAATTCATTATCTCTTGAGCTGAATAAATGTCCATATTCATTACCATCACAGTTAGCAGTGGGGGTTTTAGCTTCAGATTCAACAATTAAGGTTCCAACCAGATCGTACTTAGAAGCATTTAAGTCCATTGAATTTGAAGAATATAAATCTAGTTTTTCCATATTACTTCTCCCTTTTGAATCTATACTTTGTTTATTATGGATTTGCAATAAAGGCATTGATGGCCATTTATTTAATCTATTTAAAAGCCTCCTACAAGATGTCCCTTCATAATTCACTAATTTATTATCAGATTTGAGTGTAAAATTCATCATAATCATTTGGCTTCAAATTTACATACACTGTAAATAAACACTTTTTGGCAAAGTAAGTTAGGTCTGAGTTTGTGGTTAAAATTTGCACCCATTTAATTTGTCTAAAAATATTATCAGTAATTACTACACTTCATATAATTTGAAACTTATGCCATACCGAGTGAATTTTCGTTTAGGATGTCATAAAGTATCCAGTGGGTCAAATGCTACTGTTATATTCTACTGTCAATATCAATGCAATAAGAAGTTTTATATTGTAGACTAGATCAATGTGTGACCAAAGCGAAACGACGATTCCATTTTATCCTTCATTAAATCTAGATTGGTATCCTCTAACTAAATGAAAGCACTAGCATTGCGTGGCCCGATCTTATATATATATATATGTCATAGATAAGGTCTTATCGTGAATTCTCGATTTAGAGAAGATTGCGAAGATAATGTGAACTACAAATTATCAGTAAATATCTGAATTATTCTTAAACTCGTAATTATGACGGTAAGGCAGCCAACACCAATAAATGATGAATTAGATGATTCATTAGAGGGCCATGCTTACGTGACACTACCTATGAACTATGACCACATGCCTTCAGCTAACCATCAATCAGCTACACCACCGCAAACAGCGAGTGATTACGGACAAGATCTTGCTAAGGTGTTTAATGATTTATGCATGAGCTGCCGTGCAGGAGATATTGATACTGTGGACTCTTTACTTTCGACTCCAGAACTCAATATTAATCAGGTTGATGAATGGGACTATTCGCCATTGATTTTAGCCTCATTATGTGGACATACTAAAATTGTTGAATTATTACTATCAAGAGGCGCCATTTGTGACAGAGATACATTTCAAGGAGCAAGATGCATTTATGGTGCTTTGAATGACACTATTCGGGATTTGTTGATCAGTTTTGATATATCTAAAAGCGTTGATATGTACCAACCCTTTGCCGGACATATTTCATCACTTTTGAACCCGTTAAATCAAATTCCCACCAGCGATATATTGTTTAGGTTCCCTCATATTAATGGTACTTTGACCAGAGATTTACAAAGTTTCAGATTAAATAGATTCATATTAGCAGCAAGAAGTCCATATTTTTTCGATAAATTGAAAAAAGGTGGAGCATGGAATTTCAAAACAGTAATTGATATGCCTTCTTCGACAGATCCCATTGTTTTCAAAATGATTGTGGACTACATTTACTTGAGAACAGGCAGCCTTCCGATTGATCAGCCAAAGACTCAAGATCAATTGGTAAAATTTGCATCTAAATTGAAATTGGAAGATTTACTATATAATATTGAAATGATAAATGAAAATGAAAATGAAAAAGATAAAGCAACTGCAAGGAATGCTGCATCTTTTAGGTTTGTCGAAAAAGCAAGAAAGGATATGGACTCATTTTTGATGAACAGTGTTATCGAAAATAAGGTTGTTTCCAAACTCAATTTGAGTAAGGAAATAGACTTCGAAGAAATCAATTCAGAACTTTATATAGATGAAGATCAAAAGGCTGAACTTTTGGACTCGTCATCGATTCCGGATATAATTATATCTGTCATAGATGCTGATTCTGAATCCATTGTGTATTTGCCGGCGCATAAGGCAATAATGGCTAGATCCGAATACTTTGAGACCATGTTTAAGTCAGATATTTTTTTGTCTTCACAAGAAGACTTACCCATTCTTAAGGACTATGAGAAAACATCTAATAAAGCAGTTATTGATAGACCGTTTATCTTAGCACCTCATATTCCTGTCATTCAAATATCCACGTCAACATCTAGTTTTGAAGTTGCCAAGTTTATATTATCCTATTTGTATCATGACGATATTCCACCAATTCCTTTAACACTTACTATCGAGTTGTTATTTGCTGCTGATGAACTATTCTTAGATAGGCTAAAGACTATGTGTGCTGTAAATATCACAGCAAATTTTTCAAGCCTAACATATGACGATTTCCATGCGTTGTATGAAAGAGTTGGTTATAATGCTTTTGATCTTATTAGGGTGTCTTGGCAAACTAGGTGTGATAAGTTGGAGCAGTATATTTCGAGATTAATTGCTTATAATCTTGAAAATATTTGTGAAGATGAAACAGAAAGGGCTAAATTTTGTGCTCTCATCAAGGAGAGTGCATCAAGAATTCAAAAAAGACAAAATATAGATACTATCGAACTTATAGATGATATTCGTTATTACATATCTCTAAAATATGCTGTCAATGAAGACTTAATCGATTTTGAGCCGATGGGAGAACATTTTATGGAAAGCGATCCTCACCATGTTGTTGCTGACGATATTCAAATCTACAAGAATGCTTTGTATAACTATGAAAGGGAAAAGAACATGATATATGCCTTATTAGACGAAGTTCAGTTAGATGCTTAATGTATTTATCACGTGATTTTTGATCTCTTCGCATCTCAAAATGAAAAAAAATTAATTGGTACATTAATGCAGAAGAAGTTGATATAGCTTAAATAGTTAATAAAGGACATTTTGATAATAAAATGGCTGATAATAACCCAGATGGTGGATTATCTGCTGATGTCTTTTTAATGGAAGATAAATTGTCGAAAATAAGAACTCAAATTAATTCAAAATTAGACAATCAAAAGAATTTAGCTATTATCTTATCCGCTGTTGAAGAAAACATCGAAGAACAAAAGAATGAAAAAACACCAGTTGCATACTTCGTCTCCTTCTTATCGTTATTAGAGCAATCTGTTAATGGCGAAACTATTGTTGATAGTGGATTAGCCACCACAACGGCTTACTTTTTGGATATTATTTTCCCATTTACCCCAAAACCATTATTAAAGGCTAAGTTTGGTGAAATTTTAACCAAATTAGCTCCTCCACTTACAAGTCCAGAATCTGATGCACCATTAGTCAGATCAACTATTGGTGCATTGGAGAGTTTATTGCTTGCACAAGACCATCAACAATGGGTTTCATCTGGTAGCATTTCCCCAAAGAGAGCTTTGATTGGATTGTTAGAATTATCTTTTGACCCAAGGCCAAAAGTGAGAAGAAGGGCCCAGGAATCAGTGCACAAGATTTTGGTTAATCCCCCACCATCACCTTCCCCTATTCATATCGCTGCCCCATTATGTGGTGACTTAGCTTTAAAGAAGTTAGTTTCGTTAGTTGAAACCCAATCCAGAAGTAATAAGAAGAATTCAAATAAAGAATCAAATTCACAAATCATTCATACATTACAGTTGATCACGTCTATCACTTCTGCAAACTCGTGGCCATCCACTCAAATCGAACCATTATGCGATATATTACTTGATATTTCAAAGACTTCAGATCAATATTTAGTAACATCTGCTTTTTCCGCATTTGAAGGTTTATTCAAATCTATGTCTAATATTATTGATGTAGAAAAGTTTACAAGGGTTTTGGATATCATTTTCGATTTGAAGCCATCAGTTAATGATTCACATTTGGCTGCTTCTTGGTTGGCTGTCGTTGCTAAGGCGTTAGAAAGTTTTGCTTCTTTATCTCCTGAGACTTGTCTTCAAAGAATTTCAGTTGTTGTTCCTATAGTATCTCAATTTTTATCGTCAGATTCGAGAGATATTTATACTTCTGCGTCTCAGTGTTTAATAGCTATAATTACTGAAACTATCCCTGATAATTACTTACTTCAACCATCCCAAGAAAATAACGTTTCGGCTGAAATATATGAATTAATGGATGAAACAGTTACATTTATTGCAGAACATATTGAAAAAGAATTATTATCTATCAAATACCAACATGCTACCAAGGAAATTTTAGAATTTATCGCTGCTACAATTTTGAAATTGAGATCCCGCTGTAATCCTGATTTTTTAAATATTTTACAAGTTGTTGGAGAATGGCGTACTAATGAAACTGATTCTTTCCCACACAATAAAGAGGCAGAAGATGTCATTTCGGCGTCTATCTCTACAATGGGACCAGATGTCGTTTTAAGTGTTTTGCAATTAAACTTAAGTGGTGAGGGATCTGGAAGAGCATGGTTGTTACCATTATTAAGGGATAATGTTCGTTTTGCTAATTTAGGTTTCTACAGAAAAGAAATTTTACCTTTAGTTGAATTTTTTGAAAAGAAAGTTAAAGATGCAACTAATAAAGAATCAATGCACATTAAGATATTCCAAACAATTATTGATCAGGTATGGTCACTTTTGCCTCACTTCTGTGATTTACCTAAGGATTTGAGAAGTGGTTTTGACGATTCCTTCGCTGCTGCTTTGTCTGACTTGATGTATGCAAACGTGGAATTGAGAATTCCAATTTGTCATGCATTAAGATTGCTAGTTGAATCAAATATTGCTTATAGTGAAGGTGCTCTTGCAGATGATTTATTAATGCAAGAAGAATTCCCTATTGCAGAATCTAAAAAGAATTTAGAATATTTAGCCTCTAAGGCTTCCAACATTTTATCGGTTTTATTCAATATTTTCACTTCAACAATTCCTGAATCTAGAGGATTTGTTTTAGACACTATTGATACTTATTTACAAGTTATTCCAAAGAATGACTTAGAAAGCACTTTTAATAAAGTATGTGGGTTATTAAAAAATAGCATGGATGAAGAAGCCAATGCTGCTCCTGCTGCAAATCAATCGAAGTCAGAAGCTCCAAAGTTAAGTTCAACAATGATGGACTTAATTGTAGCCATGGCTAAATACGTTCCAGAATCATCTCATAATGCATTATTTAGTATCTTTTCCACCACTGTTGCATTAGAGAATAATGTTCTTATGCAAAAGAGATCCTACAGAATTATCAATAAGCTTGTTGAAACCGATGAAGGAAAGGCCTCTATTGTGAAGTTTATTGGTAATATTGAAGAAGTTTTGGTTGCAACAGCTGAAATAACTCATAAATCTGCAAGGGCCTCAAGATTATCAGCAATTCATTTGATTTTGGATTTATTACCTGAAAGTGATTTGCATTTTATTCCAGCAGTTTTGCAAGAAATAATAATGTCTACTAAGGATGTAAATGAAAAAACCCGTGGTTTATCATATCAAATTTTGATTAAGATGGGACATAGAATGAGCCAGGGTGGTATAGTTGAAGGTTCTAAAGTTCCAGGATTTGCTGATGATACTCCATCAAGTGAAGCATCTTTAACCGAATTTTTTACCATGGTGAGTGCAGGGTTAGCTGCACAAACTCCACATATGATCTCCGCAACAATCACTGCAGTATCATGCTTAGTATTCGAATTCAAAGATGAATTACCTACTGAAGTATTATTGGAAATTGCATCAACTGTCGAATTATTCTTGACCCATAATTCAAGAGAAATTGCAAAATCGGCAATTGGTTTCGTTAAAGTTGAAGTTTTGTCATTGCCAGAAGATTTGGTGAGAGCAAATTTGAAAGAATTGTTAACAAAGTTAATGAGATGGTCACATGAACATAAGGGTCATTTCAAATCTAAAGTAAAGCACATCTTAGAAAGATTGATAAGAAAATTTGGTGTAGAAGAGGTTGAACAAGCCATTCCGGAAGAAGACAAGAAATTGGTTGCTAACATAAGAAAGACTAGAGATAGAACGAAGAGAAAGCAAGACGCAGAAATAGCTGAAGGTACTGAATCTACTGGAAACAAGAAATTCGTATCTGCATACGAGGAAGCATTATACGATTCAGATGACGAAGACGTTGATGGTGCCGATGATGATGAACAAACTGATGGTAAGAAATCTAACCAGTTCATTTTAGAAACCGGTGATGAACCATTGAACTTGTTAGATCGTCAAACCCTTGCTCATATTTCTTCTTCCAAACCTAAGAAATTCACTAAGAAGGATTTGGCTGCAAAATCTGATTTCAAAACTAAGAACGGCAAATTTGTGTTTAATGAAGGTGAAGATGAAGATGTTCTTTCCTCTAAGGGTTCGGGTATTGACGCATACTTAGATGCTGTTAAACTGGCACCAGTCAGAGGTCAAAAGAATAAATTGAAATTCAAGAAGAATAAGGATGAAGATAACTGGTCTGAAGATGAAGATGAAAAACCTGCCTTCAAAAAATCTTCCAATAACAAATTAATGAATAAATCCAAGATTCAAAAGCCAAAGCAGAAATTTAAGGCTAGGAAGAAGCTTTGAATCATGTTTTGTTGATAGTGTACTTTTATATAGTGAATGCATATATACTATAATGTAACTTTTTGTTGTAGTGCCAATTTCAATTTTTTAATCACCTGATCAACAATTTTTTCGTACTGTAAATTTTTCAGTAGTTGTTAGTATCAATAGGTGGTTCTACAAAAAACCATACTATAATGTCTTTGAGAGCAAGTCCTATAAAGATCAGGTTGGCCCGTTTTGGGAGAAAGAACCAGCCATTATATAATATCGTCGTTGCCAATAAAAGATCAGCTCGTGATAGTTTACCAATTGAAGTGCTCGGTACTTACAATCCAATTTCAGTTCCTTTAACACCAGAGGAAAAAGTCCAAGGAGTTAAGCCATACAAACATATCGAATTAGACTTTGATAGATCTAAATATTGGATAGGTGTTGGTGCAGACGTCTCAGATCGTGTTAATTTCTTATTTAAAAAGGCAGGATTATTACCAGAGCAATGGCCAAATCCAAACAAATTATCTCAGCATGTTAAAAAATCGGTTATCAATGAAGTGAAGACAGTCTACGAAGAGCCAAAGCAATACATAAGACCAAGAGACTAAGTTCTTTGTTTGCCTGAAGTCGTATGATTATAAGCATAATTCGGCAAGGCTCTCGACTAATATTCAAATTTTACATTAATCCATCTTGTATATATACTAATATATTTCACTACTCAATATAAGTTTCATTTTCATATTTGTGGTATAAATAATGTAACGGAAGGAACTTACACTTCTTGCATTCATTCAGACCTGCTTTACGATACCTTAAAAGTGAAGTGGCCCAAATGTTTCTCATTTTAGATCTAAACCCTTGCTTTACCATATTTTTTTGGTCATTGTTGGTATTATATTCACTTGAGACTTCTTTATATACAATTTCCTTCGTAATCTGAAGTTGTGTCTCGTTATTTGCCTTTATATCGTAGAAATTTTTTACCCATTCAGGCTCTTTAGGGCCCTTAGCTAAATGATATTTATAATTTGCATTGTCAACATTACAATTCTTTTGTGAAGACTTGAGTACAGTTTTTTTGGAAGAATTATAAGAAGTTCTAGTTTCCTTTGCAATTGTTGCAACTTTATTCTTTTGAAATATCTGGATATACAAGACAAGTAGTTTTGAAAATTCTTTATCTGATTCTAATGAAAGGTTTTGTTTGCCATGTATTGTTGTAATTATTAACTTCAAGCAATGTCTAATATTCATAAATTCTTCGTAAAAAATAGCATTTTTTATTTGTACTCCATCAACAATTTGTCTGAAATGAGCCATGACTAACATCAATTCAGTACAGAATGCATTGGTGTCAGTTATAATGTCGTGTTGTAATAATTCATAGAAATAATCAAATACTTCGAAAGAAGGATTGCAAATTTCTTCAACCATATTCAAAAGTCGATTTATTAAGACGATCTTGAGATAAATATATTCATATTGTTCATTGGTTCTTTGAAATACTTTTAGTTGTTTCTTATAAGTTGTAGTTAATTTTGAATTTAGTATGCTATCTGAAATAGAATCTGATCTTGGTTTGTCACTAATATGTTCTAACAAGGAGATTTGCGTTGATTTGAGACATCTGAGTAACTGGATTGTTATACCTTCAGAAACAAACGATATGCAAGGAGATGTGGAATTTAAAGGGTTATTCAAATCGTATACTAATCGAAGTAATGTTTCTACCTTAGTGAGACAATCATTGTTTGGAAGAAAATATATACCCTTGTAGCCACTGTTAAAAATTGATTCAATTATCACATCATTGATTATTTTATCAAGGCGAGTTCGAAAAAAGGTGGTAAACAGAGAAGTAAGATCAGGATTAAGTAGTACTATTCTTTGCAGGTTGGTTAGTAGTTCAATTAAACAATCTAGAGGAATTTCATTGAGCGGGTATGGCAGTTCATAGATTGCAAAATCGATTTTCGCTAAATTTATAGATAGCTCTTTTTCTGGCTCCACAAATTCTATAGCTCTAAACGTATGGAATGATGGATATATAGTACTAATATAAGAATTTTCACAACTCATATTTACCACTTGCTGAATATACGATTGCCAGAATAGTCCACAATTACTGCAAAGTATGTCTGTGGTTCCGATCAACGGTCGCAACTTTTGATTCTACAATTTACTCATATACTAGAAGAAATGTAATTTATTTGAAATTATATTAGGATATATAATAAAATTAAATGAATAACTTTGGATTAGTTTAATCGAATAAACCCATACCCATGTCACCATCAGATTCTTCTTCTTCTTCTTCAACTGGAGCTTCTTCAGCAGCACCGGAGGAAGCAGCAGCAGCAGCTGGAGCAGCAGCAGCGTAAGCTTCTGGGTTAGCTAATCTGTCCTTGATGGCTTCAGAACCTTCGAAGGTGTAGTCAGTAGCAATAGATAAAGCTAAGACGTTCTTGTAGTGGTTAACAACAGAGTGACCAACAGATGGTAAGGTTGGGTAACCAACAGCTAAGGAGATAGAAGCAATGGTGTTGATAGCAGAAACGAAGTGACCGACTAATTCATCATCAGTAATATCTAAGATAGAAGATGGGAAAATTTGGCCGTTATCGTAAACTTGGACAACAGACATACCGTAGGTGAATGGAGAAATGTCCAACATGTTCAATAAGGTAGCTTCGGATGGACCAACCTTGGAGTTGGTTTCGACAACCTTAACATCGGAAACAATTTCAATGGTACCTCTGGCAATCTTGGTTGGAACACCTAAAGCTTGGAAGAAAGAAGTCTTACCTGGTTCCATACCAGTGTTACCAGCTGGAATCCAGACATCCTTTGGAGCAATAGCACCGGCCTTAGCTGGAGCAGCAACAACATTGGAAGTAATGGTGTCTCTGATGGTCTTCAAGTCACCGTTGGTGAAAATGAAACCAACGTTACCTCTAACGAAAGGCATCAACTTTTCGTATTCTGGTAAGTCAGCTAAGAATCCTCTTAAGGCTCTTCTAACCATGGTGTTCTTACCCATCAAAACAGTAGCTTCACCACGTAAAGCCTTTCTGATTTCGTGCATTTGTTGGGAAGAAACATTGTCGACACCAACGATGAAGATAGACTTGTATTCTTCTAATAATTCTCTTAATTTGCTAAAGTATTGAGCTTTCTTTTCACGAGCACCACCCATTTCGACTTATTTACTTATTTATTGACGATAGGAATATTTAATGGTCCCAATATCTGATATGTTAATAAAGGAAAAACTCTATACAATTACGTCCGCTTTAAAATTTCAGTAGAGTGAGTATTCAAAATTTTTCAGTTGTGGTTTTGTGTCACTTTTCTGCGAACTTTCCTACCGAACCCTAGACCTAACTATGTACACGTGAATATGTCTCTATGTACATGTGTAGAATATAATTATACCTTTAACTTTATCATTTATAATGGTCTACTCTTCTAACTAGATATAAACGATCAGCCCATGCCCATGTACTCATAGTCCGAATCTACAAATGAATGCTTCAAGTAATGCTTCCACAATACTTCCAACTTGCCAGATTGTTCAATGTGGCTAAGTTCCGAAGTACCGTCTTTAGAATCATGCTGAGCTGCATGTTGGATTATAGGTTCGTTAGTCTCACGCAAGTTTTTGCCTTTGCTCTTCTGCTTCTTCTTTGACTTCTTTTTAGATGTGTTTTTGTTGCGCTTTTCTTTAACGGGTTTTCCGAGCCTTCTAGCAAGCGAAACCCACTCATCGACGGTTAAGGTCTTCATGTCATAGACTTTATCATCGGTGGCGTATTCAAATTCGTAGGCAAACTCTTTGTCTCCCTTGTTTATGCTGGCCAAATCAGCATAATATTGTACGTATCTCTCTGGAGAAAACGTTTGGGGTACGTAAGCGGGACCTAAAGGCTTTGATTTTGGCATCTTAGGAGGGAATGTTTTGTCCTTTTTGAATATTTCCACTTGTTGTTCAAAGGTGATAAATTCATCGTCGTAGTCGGAGTGCACTTGCGTTTCCATCAACTTTTCGAGTCCCTCGAAGAATTGATCCCATGGAGCGAATCTTGGTTGGGTATTTGTGAGGAGGTTTTGGAGGTTAGTGATGTTGTATTCCCATACTCTTAAACCAGAGTTGAACGTCGGAACAACACTTGCCGTGACATGAGCTATAGAATATCTTTCTGATGCAAAACCACGTTTCTTCTTTCCCTTAACATTGGCGTATGATTCCTTTCTCACGGTTTCCATGTACTCTACCTTACCGTTTGGAACTCCTCCTTGGATCCTGATCTCATCCATATTTTTGAAGCTCACTGGATCATCAAACCCATCCTTGAATATAGGACTCTTAAAATTGGAGTAAGATTCTTCTAATGAAATATCTTCGTTTTCGTCATCGTCGCTATCTGAGTCGTAATTATCTTCTAGAGTGCTTAATTCATTTTCAAACGATAAGTCATATTCGAAACCAAGTTTTCCAAACTTCTTTTTAATGGACTTATATGCTGCTTTGGAATCCAAAGGAATGAAATGATCGATATTCATGTGGCCGTACAACCCTCCAATTATAACATCTCTATACTCATATGCCCACACAATATACTTCCGCAAACATGAAATATCATAGTTCTTTTCGTTGGGTGGAACATGTCCTGAAAGCCATACCTTCATGTTTCTTGCCCTCATTTCTTTCAATGTATATCCTAACCATTCAAATAGCTTATAGCCAGGATCTTTCTTCCTATCGCAATTATCGACCAAGGGGTTTGATTGGAAAAGATAAAGCGTATTGATCGACAATACAGCCAATTCATTGGGAATAATCTCCTTGAAGAAATATGCCCCTCTATTGAATACATGTAATTGGGCCGAGGGAATAAAATCTTGCCATATCTTGAATAATTCTCTAGTCTGCAAAGTTGGACCTGGAGAAAACAAATTATGAGGGAAAACATCATTGTTTCCAAGTGATGGAACTAGTGGGACCTCTAATTGTCTTTGGGGTCCGCCGCGAGGATGCTCTTTCTTAAAGGTTTCATACATCAATTCACTCACTCTTTCATTCATATCAAATATATTCGACTCAGTTCTTGGAAACCTTCTATCATTATCATGTCTGACATTATCACCGGTCCACACAACAAAATCGATCTTATCTTTCAAATTCTCTTTGATCCATTTAAGTGTGTCTTCCATCAACACAATAGGACTATCACAGCCTAGAACAGCATCTCCGTATTTCCCTGCATTACCCTTACCACCATGACACAACGCACTCACCTTCGATCCGGCTTTGTAGTACTTGTCTGGGTGTATATCGGTGATGTGCAAGAACCTTCCGTGTAAAACCTGCTCATCCCGGCCATTATCGATCTTCAACTTTGGTTTGGGACTCAACCCCAATTTTTTGAGCTGCTCCACTTCTGCGGCCTCTAATTCCACTACCTCGACCGACGGCTTCGTAAATTCCATCTCCAATGCTTCATTTGCAGGAGCATATTGCTGGCCAAGCAATACCATCACCCCCGATACCGTAAGAACAATACCAACTCCAATCACCACCAATCGTAACCATGACTTCCTGCTGTCTCTATTTCTATGACCTTTTTCGTCGATTAGAACTGTCATTTCGTTGATCACAACAAAGAATTAGAGAAGATTCATGACATAATTAAGCATGTATATGTCTAGAGAACATTCGACTCATATTAGACACGCACGTGCTGAAGTTCCATAATAAGTATTTTCGCAAAATATCCCAAGTTCGGATCTCTCATACGCTAGAAGAAGTTCGCCTGGTGTATGGGGGGTTAGTTTCAGAGCCTCGGTGATAAAGACTACCGCATCCAAACACCAGAGAATATCCTGTGCATGCATTGATTGGATGTTAATGCCCATATGATACCCGAAAGTATACAAAGCAAGTATAACCTAATTATGGCTAGAAGCATATAATGAACTGAATTCATAACTTATTACGTACGTCGCATACATGATTTCGTCCGTAATGGTATTTCATTTACTGAAAACAGAAAAGCAATAGTCGTCGCGATTCAGTTTATTTACCTATTTTGCAGCACTAATTATGGCAAAGTCAAAACGCGAAAGTTCCAAAACGCGAAATGGGTGATTAGGAGGTGCTCTTAAGTAAATAATAACGGAATGAAGAATATATTGTGAGCATTATTGTTTATTTTGGAAGTTTTGTTCATGCACTGTCTATATTAATTGCAGAAAAATATGCTTTCGAATCGCGACTTGAATAGATGATTCGATTCACGATACAGTGATGAAAAAGCCACGGTCAGTGCAATTAGCTCAAAAAGAATAATTAATTCGAGTTTGGGCTAAATCAAACGTCTGATTGTTGTTTTTACTTTTCAAGGTACATAACGTGCATTTAAATTGGGCCACCGTGATTTACCAACAAATCAAATATATATATAAGAGATCCAATACACTTAATTAATTTGTAGTTATATTTGCGACCATTTTTGATTTGAATTATTCTTTATATAGACATGTCTTCGATTTCGATGTACTTGCAGACTCCTAAGAGACCTAACTTACCACCAACTCCATTGCCATATGGTAGCAATAATAAGACTAGTCTCCCACCGTTGTCATCGATTTTGTCTAATTCTGATGAAGTGTCATCCCAATACACCATGCATAAATTACCATCTGTCGACTCATTAACGACTCCAAACACCCAAACTGGACGGGTTCCAAGCTTGACAAACACGCATTATCTTCCACAACAATATCCATTTCGTCATCCAGTACCACAACACACAACACAAACACCATCCAAGCGTGCTAGAAGCATTCCTACCCCAATCAACACTAATCCAAACTCGAGTTTTGATACCAGTGATAATGATATTAGCATAAATGGCGATGAAGTCATTGTCAAAAAGGCTAAGGTTTCCCCAGCTAACGAGAAGTCTTATGCATTCATCAGTCATTCGCCAGTGACATTCCCATCACAAGAACCATCAATTGACAATGCACCATTGGCTAGAAGAAAAAGAAGAAGAACTTCGCCAAATGAATTGTCTATATTAAATAATGAGTTTGAAATCGGCCAAACCCCAAATAAATTGAGAAGACTTGAAATAGCTGAGAAGGTTTCAATGACTGAAAAGGCAGTTCAAATATGGTTTCAGAATAAGAGACAATCTCTCAGAAAGCAAACGTCAGTAGAAAAGGAAATCACCGAATTGCCTTCCACCGTCACAATTTCTACCCCAATAAAGCCTACTTTGCAAAAGTCCGAGTCTCAACCATTTATTCCTAGCCCATCTGCCTTCACTACAAAACAGAGACCAAGATCAGCTACTTCCATCCCAATAGCACAAGTACCACAACCAAATACGGATACCCCATTAAGCCAGAGAACTGTCTTTAGCGCATTAGTTACTCCAAACTCGTCTTACATAAATTACGATGAATCAAACACTTCGATTGAGTCGACTTCCCCAAACTTGATTTTAAATGAAACTTCAAAGAAACAACCTGTGTCTCTTAATTCTAACAATTCAAGTACCATGACTTTCAAGTTGATGCCTGCTAAGTCTATTTCTTCCGCTACTGCAAACAAACTTAGTCAGAAATTAGCCAACGAATCTCAAAATTCTGAAAACAATTCTCCTAAGAAAAGGCTGGTATCTAAAAGCGCCGACTTAAAGGATTTATTGAATTCAGCATCTACTACGCCATCTACGAAGAATGTTTCCAAGAGAGTTCCATTGGGTGAATTGGATACCAATACCTCCCAAGTATCGAAGCCAACAAAGAAACAAAACGAAAAGGAATGCATCAAGAATTTGTTATCTTTAAGAGCCGGTAATTGGAAATGAACCTAGCATAGTATATCATTGTATCATAATAGACGTCATTTATTTATAAGTCGCTCGTAGCTCATTGCATTTTGCAACCCAGGCAATAGGCCCAATTTGGTTAAAATATTTTTATTCTCGCGCCTAGCAAAATATATTTACTCCTTTGGCTAGACGATCCATATGAGGCAATAGCTAACTGGTGTGTCGAAAGGTAAGCATGTCTTTATACCAAATGCAAGGTTGATGGGCAACCTTATATTAAGGGACTCTAATATAGTTAATAAAAATTACGTTAGATTATTCATGAAGTTGTACAGCTTAACTATAGTCAAAATCAGTAGCCCTACGCATTAGTACGGTATGAGACCATGTAGTATATTTGAGTAACACTAATAGCATACAAATAGATCCCAGCAATCATAAATAAAAATATAGAACCTCTAGCATAATCTACCGGTGGCCTTCTCTAAGAAATACAGTCAAATAAACATATAGTATTATTAAATTACATGGAAAAATATAAACAAAAATAAACCTAAAATAACTATTTTAAAAGTAAACTATGAATACCCAGGTAACTTAAAATTAACGACCACGAGAAGTGGTTTTGGTGTGTTGACCTCTGACCTTTAAACCCCAGAAGTGTCTGATACCACGGTGAGCTCTGATCTTCTTTAATCTTTCTAAATCATCTCTTAATTTGGATTCTAAGTTGTTAGCTAAGACATGGTAGTCCTTACCGTCAACTTGGTCCTTTTGTCTGTTTAAGAACCAAGCTGGGATCTTATAGTTGGTTGGGTTTTGCATGATGGTGACAATTCTTTCCAATTCTTCTTGGGTTAATTCACCGGCACGCTTCTTTAAGTCAACATCAGCCTTCTTACAGACCAAGTTGGAGTAACGACGACCGACACCTCTGATCTTAGTCAAAGCGTACATGATCTTGATTCTACCATCAATGTTGGTGTTCAATAAACTATAATATGTTAGTATTTCATTCTGCATTATTCCCAGAACCAAGTTTGAAAGTTAATCCCAGTAACTATCCCTCAACATCCATCCTTTTATCATTCATTACGTCTCAATTTCATGTCCTTTAATGCCAATCTCTTCTTCTCACTATTTTCTCCTTTTCCGACTTCATTCGTCCTTTTCCACCTCCATTGGGCTCTAATCCATCACTATCTCTTGGGACTTCTTTCCTCGTCACTTCAAATGTCTATTCTACTGCTTATTTGACTTTTTACGCTGGATATGCTCTTTTGTCTCTTCATTGATAAAATTTTTCTTCTGTTACCAAAACCACTTTCAAACTTATTCTCTAATGTTCAATCTAGTCTAAAACATACCGTAAAATGTGTTGGAATGAACCTTCTTCGCTGACAACTAATGACATCTTGCCTGTTTGTTATGCTATGTTTCCGAAACGTTTCGATATATTGAAAATTTCTACTAGTTTTTTTAATTTTTCAATCTCACTCACTAGTTCCGTTGTACTGCGTAGGTTTGGCCATACAAAATTATGCGCATTGTAAGAGGGACGTCCACCGCTCAAAAACTGAAAATTTTTCTAATGAAGTTCACGTGTAGATGAAGAGGACGTAGTTAGGGCATTACCCTACGGTGCAGCATTGTTCGGATGGTGTATGGGTTGGACTAACTAGGCGAACAGACTTGCAGATCGTATGGCTTGCTGGACTTGGTCTGAACTAGGTCTGGACTAGGTCTGGACTAGGTCTTAACTAGGTCTGGACTAGGTCTGGACTAGGTCTGGACTTGGTTTGTATATGTGCCCTATGTTGTGCTTCAGGTTCTATGTATTAGATGGCCGTGAAAGAATGGTTGTACGGAGAGCGAATCATACTTCTTTACAATAATTAGTCGATTAAAGTGTATATACTTTCTTATCTATGTACAAGACTAGTAGGATTCAGTGGAGTATTTACCAATGAACCATTGTAAGGCTGGGGCCTCGATGTAGATACGGTTAGCCTTCAATATGTCCCTGACTTCGACGGCTTCCTTAATGAGCACATCGGCCTTCTTGCCAATATACTCGGTCGAGTTTATCAAGTTATCTCTTTGGGCATCGGTGATGAACAACAAGCTCAAACGGTCTAAGTCATGGGCTTCCACAAACTGCCTGGTGGCATCAGGATGGTCGTACTTGAAATCAGCAACGACATCGTCGGAGGTGTTGACATTAGACTTATCGCCTCCGATTATGAAAACCTTCCCGTTACGGTATTGGTCTGATAATGCGGTTTGGAAAGCCTTGCTGTAAACTTTAGAAGGTAATCTGGTGGACCAGTCGTGTGGGGCCTTGATACCATGCGCCTTGACCTCGTTGTCTCTGATAGGAGAGTTGGCATCACCAGTTCTGGCTCTACCGGTACCCTTTTGTGCATGTAGCTTTCTGTTGGAGTATAACTTGTCTCCCTTTGTGATGACATATCCAGAACCGACTCTGGCACGATCCGCCTCAAAGACGACTGCACTCCATAAGAAGTCTCTTCTCAATGGTGCATCGAAAAACTGTGTGGGCAACGGAACAAATGAGTGTGGTTCTAATGATGGAAAACTACGCAACGATCCTAATGTGTATTTGGGTGGGGTTGCTATCTTGAACGAAACGTCACTAGAAACCTTGGCTTCTGTGGCTAACTTACGGATCGATTGTCTGAACATGTTATGTATATCTTGATCACCCTATTCAGCTGGTTGTATGTAATATTGTTCTTGGAACTATTATTATGGAAAATAAATTAATGCAAATACTTTGTGGGAAATCAGGAACTGAAATATTTTCTTCTATACGTCACTTGGTTGAATCTAGATACTTCAAACTCCTCTTGCAATCCAATCAATAGTATATAGTAAAACGTCCTGTTATGCTTAACAATTCACTTTGATCAACCTTCATTAGCTAATTACAGGTTTATGTGAGAAGTGAAAAATTATTTTGCGGTTCACGCACGCTCGGTTGGTTTTCATACATGGGTGCAAAACACCTCGTATAATACAAAATATTGTGTAAAATAACTATTTAAATATGTGTCTATGTAGAAGCCAGTTGCTTACTGTTCTGATTCTCTTCATTTGTTTCTTCTTCGTCGCTTTCAATTATAAAATTTTCAACTCCGTTATCCGTATGCTCATTAACTCCTCCACTCATCTCAATATCTTCATAAACTTTGCCGGATGTTGGAGCATATGCACCACGGTTATCACCACCTTTCAACTTATTAAAAGCTCGAGATAAAATTCCTCGCTCATTCTGTTCAATTTCCTCTTCTTCGAATTGCCTTAACTGATCGGCCCATTGGACGTTCTTCTTTTTACCCGACGGACCTGTCTTAATTATCGACGAAGGGCGCGATCTATAAGATGAATAAAGTATATAAACACCCCAGATAAGAACAACTATAACTAAAAGCTGGATAATTCGAGTAATGCGACTGGATGTTTTTTGAGTGTCTGCTACTTCTGCTTCAGCGCTGGGTGATGCCGAGTGTTGATCTGGAGTGGTACTGGTCGCTGAAGTGGTACTTGTGGCGGTAAATTTTCCAGATACTGCTAATGTACTAGATGTTTTTGTTTGTTTAGAGGAAGTCAGAGTTGTCTTTGGTTTGGAATCCTCTTTCTGATTAGCCATACGGACACCTAATGGATATGTAACTATTGACTTCTTCTGCTTATCACTCTTGTTGTCGACTTCTTTTTCATCAAAATTGCCAGTAATCAAATCGATCAAACTCCGTGAAATTTCTGGCTTGTCAAATGGCACCATGTGTGACGCATCGAATATATTAACAAATGTTAAATTTCTTTCGGTTTTAATATAGCCAGCTTTCTTCTCGTCATAAATCCAGTCCATTGCATCAAGGTCTTCCGAAAATCCAGTTTGACCATTCCACGTTAACTTTTTAATAAACCCTTCCGTACCAATATAATTACAAATTATATCTCTGTTTCCGTTGAACAACACAACTGGTATTTCTTCTAAAATCGAAGGAAATAAATGGATAGAAGGCTTTGAATTTTTTGCTTTGAAATTTCGGCCAACCTTACCTGAGCATTCGCTCCATTCTTTATGATTAATCAAATTCAAATCATTCATAACGCTCTGTTCGCGTAAAAATGGTGTAATGTTTGCTAAATCAGGGGGCCAGTTCATACCACAAGAAGGATAGGAATCCTTTAAGGTATAATCATACATGTTGATGCACTGTTGGTCATATGCGGCCAGTCGATCTCTTGTAGCGTCCAAAATTAAGTTCAACACCCTTTCACAAGTATTAGAAACAACTTCTGACTCGTTTGAGCCATCAGGGCCGTCACTATTACTGACTATTTCTTGACATTTCTGATGCTGACTCAAAATCAGGCTCCATCTTGCATTGTCTGTTTTAATAATACCAGCCTGAACTGAGTAAGGTAAATAAGACAAACTCTGCTCATTTGGCGCAATCCATCCATTCCCGATCAATAATCCCTTGAGATTATATGGTTTTTGACCTTCGGGTAAATTCTTATTACGACGCAATATTCCATCGGCGATATATGGGATGTATTGACCAGCATAACTCTCACCTGCAAAATAAATTTCATTCGATGCATCTTCTGGGAATAATTCATAATACTTTTCCATAAACTTCAAAAACTCTACAGTTATCTGGTCTAAATCATGATCGTATTCGTCTGAATAACTGAACCCGGTTCCAGCAGGTTGATCGACAAACACTATATCTCCAGATTTGTGCCACGAACCTTCGTTGTATATAACCTCCTTTTCTTTATTGATTCTAAACGGACCCGCTTCCATTAAAGCTCCATCCATAGAAGAGCACCCTGGTCCCCCATTAAGCCAGAATATAGTCCTCTTTTCCGCTTCAGGTATTTTTTTTGTATCCTGATACTTCCAAAAAAAGTAATGTGTTTTATTCTCGGGATACAACTCAAGTTGACCCGAAAACATCAAAGGCCTCTGTTCCTTACGAACATTCAGGTACAATCCCGGCAAGTAGGTTACCAAGTATTCCGCCTTAGGATCATTCCTAGATGTGAACGGAAGTGCAAATGTCACCAAACTTTGGATAAGAATCAACAATAAATATTTGATTACCATGTTACAGAACAACCTAAACCACTTATTCTATCAGACAGCAGACCAAGCCAACTATTATATATCCAAGGTACGCTTTCTAATACCTCTCAAAGTGGTCAACCAGTTTATCTTCCAAAACAGGCTTATCCATCTATATAAATATTGCCAGTGGTATGTAGCTCCTCCAAGAGAAATAAATTCCTGCACAATTTTACACGTGAATTCCAGGTTCCGATAACAAGAATAAAACATATATGAACTATATATCTAAAAAACAGGTAACAAACAAGTAATAAGGAAGAAATAAAAGGCGACATGTGGTCTATCTCTGTTTCGCATGAAAAGTCTAAGAATTTAATGGTTCTACTTCCCAAATGTTTTCAGCATATTCATCGATACATCTATCAGAACTGAAGAAACCCATGTTTGCTACACTTAAGACAGATTTCTTTACCCATCCGTGTAAATGATCGATGTCTTTAGCGTCACCACCATGGTGGCCGTAAACCTTTTCTAATTTAATGTGAGTATCTAAGAAAAGATCAAAATCGTCGGAAACGAGATAGTAGTCACCGTGATCTCTAATACTTTCTATCAATGTATGAAATTCATCAGGGTTACCAAATTTACCCGACAAAATGGCATCAAATACTTTCTTTAAAGATTTAGAGATATTGACCCCATTGTAGACATTCTTATGTCTTAATTCGTCAACTGATTCGGCCAAATTTCCGAATAAAAAGATATTCTCTTGGCCAATTTCTCTGGTGATTTCAACATTAGCCCCGTCAACGGTACCAATGATCAAACCTCCATTCAAAGCGAATTTCATATTGGAGGTACCTGAAGCCTCGGTACCTGCGGTGGAAATATGATTTGATAAATCTGATGCGGGAATAATGATTTCTGCTTTCGAAACATTATAGTCAGGAATAAAAACGACTTTCAATAAATTACCGATCTCTTCATCGTTATTCACAACATCAGCGACCTGGTTAATTAAATGAATAATCGTTTTGGCCATATAATATCCTGGTGCAGCTTTGCCGCCAAAAATTGAGCACTTAGAAATATAGTATTTCAACTTGATTTCCTCAACACTGACACCATTTGCAAGAAGTTCTTTGATATGCAAATATCTGTGAATCACTGCAAATATGTTTAACTGTTGTCTTTTGTATTCATGGATTCTCTTAACTTGAATATCAAACAAAACGGTTGGATCTATGGTTATTCCTGTCAAGTCTTTGACCAAATCCGCTAATTTAACCTTATTGCTTAACTTAATGTTATCCCATTTGGTCAAAAATTTGTCATCATCGACAAATTGCTCCAATTCTTTTAATTTGCCTAAATTAGTTAAATAGCTATAGGTTGGATCATTCAACGTTTCACTAATTAACTCTGCTAATTTTGGATTAGCCTGCTTTAACCATCTTCTTGGTGTGATACCATTTGTAACATTGGTAAACTTATCTTCACCAAATATTTTTACAAAGTCTTTAAAAATGGTGGTTTTGATTAATTCTGAATGCAATTCTGCAACACCGTTCACTTTATGTGAACCAATTATAGCTAAGTATGCCATTCTAATAGCCTTACCGTTATCTTCTTCAATAATTGATACTCTTCTAAGTAAATCACGATCACTTGGGAATTTACTTTCGACAGCTTTTAAGAAAAAGAAATTGATATCGTAAATGATCTCTAAATGACGTGGTAATAATCTGCTTACCAATTCTACCGGCCATTTCTCTAACGCTTCAGTCATAACAGTGTGATTCGTGTAAGCAAAGACCTTTGTCACAATCGACCAAGCGTCATCCCATGGTAATTCTTCTAAATCAACCAATATTCTTTGTAATTCAACTATAGCTAACGTTGGATGCGTGTCGTTCAATTGAATTGCAACCTGATTAGGGAACTTCTTCCAGTTGTCCTTGTGATTCTTCTTGAAACGACGGACTATGTCATGTAATGAAGCTGCCACCCAAAAATATTGTTGTTTCAATCTTAACTCTTTACCATGCATGAAATTATCATTTGGATATAATACGGAAGTAATTGATTCGGCCTTTTGTTGAGCAGCTACAGACTGTTGATAATCACCGGAATTGAACTTGTTGAAATCAAATTCGTTGGTAGGCTTTGCATTCCATAATCTCAAATTATTTGTGTTTTCAGTATTGAAACCAGGGATTGGATAATCAGCAGGGACAGCTAACACACGTTCTCCACCAGTCCAAATTTTCTTTGGCTTCCCCGTATTGGTATCGTAAGATTCGTATACATAACCAAAGAAATCAACAGGGATCTGAATTTCGCTTCTGTTGATTTCCCAAGGATTTGTATATTCTAACCAATAGTCTGGTTGTTCAACTTGATAGCCATCAATGATTTTTTGTTGAAATATACCGTACTGGTAATTCAACCCGTAACCCCATCCAGAGTAATTTTTGGACGACAAGGAATCAACAAAGCATGCAGCTAATCTACCTAAACCACCATTACCCAATGCAGCATCAGGTTCTTGGTCCAATACATCTTCCAAATTGAATCCTAATTCGTGCAATGCACCCTTCGTGTGTTCTCTACTTTTCAAGTTGATCAAAGCATTGTCCATGGCCCTACCCATTAAAAACTCTAACGATAAGTAATATACCCTCTTATCATCGTGAATAGTTTGCTTTTGTTGTGTGTTAGCCCAATCAATAAGCAACGCATCCCTGATTGTGTTTGAAGCTGCCTGGTACGCACCTAAATTATCACAGTTGTACATATTTCTGGCTAACGTGATTTCAACATGTCTAATAAATTCCAGCTCAAACTTTTCCTTATCATTCAATGGTGTACTCTTCTTCGAGTCCTCATCCTTAATCCTCTTCTCCTTGAAGTCAAATGGCTTTAAGTGGGTGTGCTTTTTCCAAATCTGCTTCGAAGACTCAGGGATCGATGTATCAAGAGCGATAATCTGATTGGGAGTGAACCCGGTATTTGTTCTGCTTAATTTTGGCTGTGGTAGATCAGAAGGAGTCAAGTAGTCACTCATTCTGTAGTTGTTCTTATTGTATTCTTCAAGTAAAGTAAATCCACCTTGAAGTAGTGAACATATATATATATATTTGGAAGGCTTGCTCTATTCAGGGAAATATGGCTCAATCGGGTGCGATCCAAATGTGGAACCACCTTTCGGGTAATTCATGCCCATTTGGTGAATTATCCACCGTGGTGCAAAAGTCCCTATAATAATCCCCCCGAAGTATCCTGCACCCTTTAACTTTTTTGTACCCTTTTACGAAAGTATGCACTCTATCAAACGCAAGTTTGAAATTGGTCTTCATATAGATATGACGATACAGAATTCCTATATCACTCTCTGATATGAATAAGTATCGGAATTTCATTCCTTCAGTCACATGCCTTATCTAGCATTATGCCCGTATTTCTGTATTGAAAAAAAAAATATTTAGAGCGACTTGCGAACAAATTCAAAACCCAAATTGAGCCACATTTGGATAATTCCGTAACAATTTGGATAATACGCTGGTGGCATTCTATATACTTAGACATCACTCTATTATTTGTAGCCTGAGAGTTTTTGGAAGTTCTTCACTTTTCAAATGGCCGAATACATACTACATGCGCACCTTGATGGTGATAAAGGTAATGAAAAAAGGTGCAGGATTGAGAATTTTTATTTTGCAACTCATTGTTGACGAAGATGATGAGCCGTAAAATAAAATTCGATTAATTGAAATTTGATTTGATATAATTAAGCACAGAACGCTTTTAAAACAAACATTTTTTCAGATATTTTGAAGAAAAATGCTTCCTAATATGGCTATGCCTATGATGTTGCTTCTGCCGATAAGACCTCCGGCCAGACAACAGTCGCAAACTGTGTCCAAGAAACCGAGCCGTACTCAATCAGTTCGCCGTAGCAATTCCCATTTATCGGATAAAGAGATAGAAGTTGTCCAGCGTATATGGGGGTCGTTGGATATGTACTTGGAGGAAGATGCTGACAAACAGGCTGAAAGCGACTGTATTATCCACCAAGTGGTGCCAAAGTTGACGGTGCTGGAGGTTCAAGTAGGGAAGAAGTCAAAAAACCTCAAATCAACAGCGCATCGAGAATTCGAAGTCAGATTACAGAAAAATATATATCTTTACTTTAAATCGCATTACCGGTCAAAGGGTTCGCCATATTCGACGTTGACGCACTATGGGAACCCTGAAGACTTTCTGTTTGATTTGCATTTGCCAGCAGTTCTAAAGATGTTGACCATACTTATTTGGCAAATGGAAGATGGCGAGACCACTATGCGAGAGGCAAGGAATGAAAGCACGTATATATGGAGGTTCGAATCGTGGCATTATAACTTGATTGGTGAAGGCATAGTAGCTACTATCTTGGAAATGCTTGGCCGAGACAACTTCTCACAAGAGAATGAATATACCTGGATTAAGTTCTATAATAAAATTGCCAATCGTGTACAGTCAGAAGCTCAGACCTAGAATTTATAATAGCATAAGCATAGTAATGATAGTAGCTTGCTTTTAGTCTTCAAATGCTTATTATTCTACAGCTGATTTTCAAGTATAACTCACCTGTAAATATTTGACATATGCAAGGAATTTGAGTGAAACAAACTATTGCGTGTCATTAAATCGGCATAAGGATAATATGTGAGATTTATAATTTGATGACAGGTTCAATACAGTATCAACTCAATAAAATTACTCTATTCATCTGGAGTAATAGCTTCGATAGTGTCAAAAAAAATTTTTTGAGATTGACGTCGTTCGCATATTTCCGCATGTGAGCATTTACTTGCTTGTATTTAGTTCACTTCAATTGATGAAAAGAACTGTGTTTAAAAAGATTTGATTCTAAGCTCCTATTTAAAATCGTAGACCTTGTGAAATTGACTTCGTAATAATTTGTATGGATGTCTTCAACGATATTGTAAGTTGATATTCATGTTCATTTTTGCAGAAATTTACGATTTTGGTGATAATATTTGTAAATCAACCATTTGCTAATCCTCCTTGACTATTCTTGATTAAATATTGGTTCAATACCTAGTAAACCTAAACAGAGCAAAGTAGATAAGGAATTAAGACTATGAAAGTTTTCATTAAGTTTTATTTAAGGTATAAACAGAAAAATGTAAAATGGTACGAGAAAATGAACTATACGTTGCTAAATGCGAAAAATTGAATATTCATGATTGAAACTGTCCTGATTGACCTGGACCGTTTTGACCTGGACCCGCTTGGCCTGGGGCAGCTTGGCCTGGAGAACCCCCAACAACAGAGGATTCCGATGAAGCTTGGCCAGATGATTGGGTGCTTATGGTGCTGAAGGTGGTTGGAGCAAATCCTGTGCTTGAAGCAGAGCCAACAGAAGATGATGAGCCATTAGTAGGACATGTATCTCTATCTGTTAATTCATCATTCTGGTATGATTTGCAGCATTGGTCGGATGGGTAAAATTCGGTACACCAGTCCTTACCTCCGTCATACTTGAATCCAGAGTTGTATTCAACGCATCTAAATCCTTGAGAAACTAAATCGTTGTAAGCATCTGGGTGGTAAAGCTTATTTTCTTGACATGAGCCGACAAGGAAGATCTTGTCTGAAGTCTTTGAGTGATCTTGTTGTCTTTCTAATTGGTACATGACGGTAAATTGATATAAGAACTGGCATAATAAACCCTTAGCAAAGTTGAATTTGAATTCAACGCCGAAACCTGGTTGTTTCGAAATCAATTGCGGGTTGTAACGTTCTAAGACTGTTTCTGAGTCAGAAGCATTTAAAATAGCAAAGTCATTTAAAGATTGATGATTTGGGTTTTTGAAATACAAATCAACAGTGTAGTTTTCTTCCGGTGCCTTGGCGTTGTTAGCAACATATAAATTGAAGTCAATTGGGAATTCAGTAGTGTCGTTAGAACCTTGAATAGTTGATGAAAACTTATCACAAACATAATCACCGGAATACAACAAGTCTTGTGGTGTCTTGATACCAGCACCAACAATCTTAGCGTTGCCTGAGGTGCTTAACTTGTTAATTTCAGGAATGTTTGAAATGAATGCATTTGAAGCTGCAATCAAGAGTAAAACTGGATATAAAGCGGAACTTAACATGATTAGATTTTATTTAAGATTAATGAGAAAATATTAGCTACCACCCACGGAATACATGGGTTCTTTATATACCTTTTCATCTATGGAATGCAAAACATAGTATGAGCGTCTGAAGTTGCTCGACCCAATAAGAAGCACATTCGTTGGTATGTTGTATATGTACTAACGCAATATTAAATAATCAGAACTATTCTTGCATTGTTCTCAACATACATACAATGCGAGGTTGTTATACAAATTAAGGGGTATCATACGCTTTTGTATGTGCCAATTCTATTTTTAATAGAAACATCATGTACGGCATAGACGAACGTCGGTAATACTTCTGGTACCTTAATACCAACTACAGAACTAATTCTAACAATTAAAACAGTCCTATATAAGGATATGACTTACCATTACCTTCCTTATACTTGTGTGTAGCATGCGTATACCCTATTTGCTTCAGAACAGTCCGGAGTCATTAATAGCAAGAGGTAGAGACAGTATTATGACAGAATGGGCTCACATTCATTGTCGCGAAATCCTTCATAGACTCGCTCAGCCATAAAGATGTTTATTTATTTAGAAGTTTTCCTAAAAAATTAATCATTCATTGATGCTACAATAATTTTATGTACTACAGATCATTTCAAGCACATAATAACTCATCCATAAATTCCCTATGTCTTATTAAGTCGACAAATTTTGTATTGTCTGGTGGTGGAAACGATTGCTTAATACGATTACATAATCTTAATAATGATAGTGTCCAGTCCACCACATTTCCGAAAGAGCATATAACTGCAGTAAATAGCATTGACGTAAGTAGTTCGGGAGAAACATTTGTTTCTGGTGGAGGAGACACAATCAACGTATGGGACCTGGTCAAGCAATGTAAGTTGATGAGATATCAATCAATAAACGATCAAATAAGAGATGAGGTCTACGATTGCAAAATATTGAACGATAGTTTGGTTGTGTCATGTGGAACTAATTGCTTTGTTAACTTTCATGACTTGAGACAACCCAAAAGGACTAAACCTATTTACAGTGTCAAGGCTGGAAATGATAATTTGAATTCGCTAGATTACAACCCAATATCAAAAGTTCTCTCAGTAGGGAGCCTTGACGGCAGGTTGACTAGAATTGACTTAAGAAACCAGGAGGTTATTCGAGATACATTTGAGTGTGGTGGTTTGTTGAATGTGAGATTGTGCCCGAGAGATATGACATTAATAACTTTTGAAAATGGCAAATTGAAACTATGCGATTCCAATGATTTGCTGATAAACTCAGAGGTTACATTATCCAACGACAAATTAACTTACAGAATAGCGTCCGACGTAATTAAAGATTATTATTCGGATACTGAATATATTATGAGTGGGTCAGAAACCGGCATAGTCTACTTATGGAAGCATAACCCAACAGACCAGACGGTCTCAGAATTCAAGATCTTGGAGCCACCTCTGCTGCAATATACAGATAAGTCTCGTATTTTGAGTGTGGTTAAATTTATTGCGTCTTCAAATAGGCTTATTTGTTCCAGCGAAAATGGGCTTTTGCATATCTGGGAAAATGTGTTATAAGTTGAAAAGAAATAGCATTTATTATAGACATATAGATATTAAGCAGACTCTATTCCTTATGGTATCAGTCTTGCACAACGGTGAAACAAAATATTCACTTAATCTCCCAATTATACTGTCTGTATTATCTTGAATATAAAATTGTATTAATGAGATCTATACCTCTTCACACCTTAAATAATTATACCCTCATCGCGTATTGTAATCTTAAAGTTACGAATAATACTACTTTTTCATTTATAGCCTATTTCAAAGGCAATTATGCTTTAGATATCCAAATCAAAGATTAATTTCATGATGTTCTTTACATCTAATTTTATAAAATGCTGCGAAATAAGTAAATCAATGAGAATATTAAGAAAATACTCAATTTATTAAACTCAAGCCTTAAATTTCACTAACTTAAATAACACCTGTTAGCATTGCTTAGAAAATAGTTTATCAAGTACCAGCATAGTTTCTTTTAAACCTAATATATAGATATACCCATAATAAGGATTACCATCTATTTAGTACGAGTCGTGTGTGATCGAATTGGTGTATAGGAATTTTTCACTTACGCAACCAAAATACTATTCATATAGATTTACCCTAGATAAATCAATTTCTCTTGCAATCAATTATCAATTTCAATGTCTTCAGATACACCTACACCTAGTGAATTACTGAAAAATATAGAAACACCAGAAGTGACGTCTCCTCATGAAAAAGAGGCTCACCAGAAGGAGCCAGAGAATGATAACCCATATCCACCAAAATCAATAGTCCTAGCAAAGGTTAAAGGGTATCCGCCGTGGCCTGCCATGATTCTCGACGAGGCATTGTTACCTGAAAATATTCGTAGTAAGAAGCCTAAAAGTGTCAAACAACCTCCTAAAAGAAAACTGTCTAAGCCGATAACAATATTACCGGTTCGATTCTTTAGCGACGATACATACATCTGGATTAAAAGCAATGAATTGAAAACACTAAATCACGAGATGATAAATCTGTTTTTGCAAAATGACAAGAAACGTAAGGATAACTTATTACAGACGGCATACGAATTGGCCAATGATCCACCAGACATGGAATTATTCATAAAATGGGGATCAAAGGGCGAACCGGTCGAAGTTCCGTATGTCCCTGAAGAAGAAGTCGTCGAAGAAGAGGAAGAAGACGTCGATGATATAGAAGAAGAGGATGTCGAAGAAGAAGAAGAAGAAGAAGAAGATTACGAGGAGCCTTCTCGTAAGAAACAAAAGAAAAATACCAAACAACTGAAAAGCAAAAAGAAAACAACTAAGAAGCAACCAGCTAAAAAGGAAACCAAACCTACCGCAATTCCAAAGGCAAAACAGGTCGATCCAAGAGAACAAGGGTACGATAGTGACTGGGGCTTAGATGAAGTGAAGCACTATAATTATGATGAAGGAAATTATATTTTTGATAAAGAAAAGGATCAGATCAAATTTGAAACAGAATTTCCGTCGGCGGCATCCTTAAGCAACTCTTTAGCAAAGTACCACAACCAGTTTGACAAGTTAGACATACTGTTGACCGACCAGTTACTCTCTGATCCAATAAATGAGACAGAAATATTGCAAAACCTTAAAAAACTAGACGGGTTAACTATACCCAAATCAGTGTACACGAAAAGCAAAGTCTTAAAGGCGTTGATTCTTACATTGAGAAGACCCAGCGAGAGATTTCCCTACCCGAAAATCAAGAAGGAAGTTAAGAAGCTTGTGCGGAAATGGGTTGATTTGGATATCGAAGAAAATACGATCGAGGACTTGGAGATGATCGAAGAAAACGGCGAAACCACTCAGGAACCAGAACAGTTGCCTGACGAGGAGTCAAAACAGGAACCAGAACAACCGAATGCTCAGACAGCCCCCGATGCGTTACAAGGAGAGCATCAAACGTCGGGAGCCTCTGCAACAGAACAGCCTGAATTGGCCACGGCCACCCAAGAAACTCCAGAAAATACGCAGGGTGCTTCGAGTGAACCTAACGGGGTCAAGTCTGATTCTTTCAACACAGACAGCTTTGTTACGGCCTAATTTATCTACTCATCTCTGTGCTTCCCATATTTCTGTAAAATAGATGTACTATAAATTAAATGCATTGTAGAAAAGTCTTACTAAGCACCCTACACACTATTCAATATATTATGCTACTTATACAGACCCAATGGCTCTATTTTGATCCATTTACCTCTAGTTTCTATGCTGCATTGGTATTTTATCTGCGTAGTAACAGTACCACTGGTAGTAAAAATGAGCACATTATTAATTTAGTACGAAAACCAAAAACCACCAAATTTCTCATTTTAGAAACACCAAATTGGTTCATCCCCTTTTGTTTTGATTGCTCTTTTAGTCAAAAAATAGCTGCTTAGTATTAGCAAATACTCATTAGGAATATTTTGAAGTATGTATACAAACAGATTATACTCAACAACTTAGGATCACCTCGAGCGGATATAGTCGCTTTTAGCTTTCAAATTTTATGGAAAGACGTAATTAATTACAAGAATTTAAGTTGAGGCTGGTTACCTAATTGGGTACAAGTCAATTTCCTATTATGGCTAGGGTTGCACATACCTTGAAGTGATTGATTTGGACATTAATACGTTTGGGTTAGGGAAGATATATCGATAGGAAGTGGAAGCTATTTGAGAATGGGCGATGACGGCAAGTTGTTTTGAGTTTAGAGTAATGACGCGGATATAAATACTAACAAATATTAGCAGATGTCTGAAGCTACCATTAAGAAATTGGATAACGACGAACAGCTAGGATCTAGTGGGTCTGGAAACACCCAGTTTGCTTCCAATTCGTCAACCGCACCTACCGGAGGTGACGATGATGACGACGACGAACCAACAAGCGGAGGAAAACAACAAAAAGAAAGAAGAAAGATTGAAATCAAATTTATTCAAGACAAGTCCAGACGTCACATTACATTCTCCAAGAGAAAGGCTGGTATTATGAAGAAGGCGTATGAATTGTCGGTATTGACCGGAACACAAGTTTTGTTGTTGGTTGTTAGTGAGACCGGTTTGGTGTACACCTTCACCACTCCTAAATTACAGCCTTTAGTCACCAAGTCTGAAGGTAAGAATTTGATCCAAGCGTGCTTGAATGCACCAGAAGAAGGATTGGGCGATGACCAAGGAGAACAATCCGACGGTAACTCGCAAGAACTGCCAGACCAAAGCCCTGTACCCCAACAAGGTCAACAACAGGCACAACAACAGGCGGCTCAGGTGCACCATGCACAACAAGTCCAGGCAGCCACCGCTCAGCAAATGCCTCCAGGTGCCCACATACCTCATGGCATGCCTTATCCGGGAGCTGGTCATCCTCAGGCTGGTATGCCCATGCCTCCTCAGGGTTACAACGACCCAAATGTATACCAGCAATATTTTGCTAACATGCAAAATAGTAATATGCCAAACCAACAACAATACCAATAAATTGGTTAGTTCATTTCTGTGTGTAATATATGTTAGCAACGTTTATGGTTTCTGTTAGATTTAATACTTTTTCTAAGAATCCAAGTTTAGTGTACATTAAGATTGCGTTGTAGTCCACAGCCATCAATTGATAGCCAGAATGGTGCGCTTACGCTATGAGGATTGTAAATAAATTGAATGTATACTAGCATTGAAAGATACCGATATATAATGGAACCATTTTCCGCACCCCCTGCGTCGCAGCGACCTAGAAAGTCTCTCTGCTAACCTCTTTGAAGGGACTCGCTTTCTCCATTAACCCCTTCGTAGTACCAACCTCACTAGCCACATGAGCCACACACACCACCTCCTCTATCATCTCCAAAAATCAGACCAACCAATACAAACACGAGTAAACCTAGCTGCACTGATCAGCACCAGCCCTTCTCGCCCAAATCCAACTAGAACCATACAGAAGTAGACTGAGCTACCCTTCCTAAGCCTATATGTCATAATCATCGATAATCTCGTTGAGCCTCACGGTTCCTCTTTCAGGGAAGGAGCGCAACTCCCCCATTAAATTAAAGTGCGAGGCTATTTCTCGAGATGACTATAATTACTTTCGTGAAATGTAGCCCCACACAATATAAAATCTGGCGAAATGTGTAACCTTCTAGCCACTGGGGTAACTATATTAATGACTAAGTTTGATTTCTAGTGAGTCGCATTGTTGCACATATAAAAGTCAATACGGGAAGTATAGTGCGATTAACCCGTATTGATGTCGTATATGTGTATACACAGATTTTCAATTGAATGACCTTACAAATAGATTAACTAATTTAATATATTATGATCCCCGCCAATGAGCTACCGCTAATAGTAACTAGAATCACTTAAGTAAGGTAAGTGTAGGACGACCTAAAACCTGATTCTGGAAATCAGGTGACCCTAGTAATTGCTCTTAAATATACTTGATAAGGAGAATAAGTATCCCTAAATTATATTTTGATCATTCTTCTACAAGCTAATTAGATATAAAATAAAGTATTAGCAAAAGAGAGTTATAAAGTTATAATGCGTTCTTCATCATTCGGAGAAGATCAGATATGGTTGACCAACAGTCAAGGATCGCCTTCGCAAAGAAGGTCGTCTGCGTTTGACTCGATATGGGCCAACAGTAATAACAACACAGGTATGGGAACAGGAGTTCCGAGAAGCGGTGGAAACAGTGGTGGAAACAGCGTGTCTAGTGGCTCGGGAGCTGGAGGAGCTAATAGTCAGGGACCACCAGGAGCTGGCAGTCCGAATGGGCCGGGTGTACCAAGTGGACCCACAGTTCCAAATGGAGCCAATGCTAATATTTGGTCCATGAATCGTGGTAGTGTTGGAGCACCGAATGATTTCGTATCACAGATGCCGCAAATGTTTAACAGGAACTCATTTGCAGGCCAGGTACATTCATTCAGCCCAAAGTCACCTCCGCAATCCGAGTACGAGAATTTGGGGCAATACGGGATTAATTTGAGGAGACACTCGTATGGAGATGTGTACAACCATAAAAATGCTGGGGTTGGTAAACAACCTTCGCTTTCAACATTGCCTCCTAACCCTAACTTCTTGCTGGATGACAGCACTTTGGAAATGGTTAATGAATATTTTGAGAAGGACCCACACGAGAGAGTTAAGGTGACGGTCCTGTTGTTGAACGAAAGATATTTTGACGAGGAGAAGTACTTAGGAGAATCTTACCAGTTACCCAAATTCCCTATTGAAAATTCTCTTAGGAATTATCAATTGGTTCTTGTTGGATTTAAGGCAGGAAGAATCGATGTATTTTATTTGCCAGCATCTAATGAAGTTGCGAATTTGAAGGTTGGGGATTTAGTTATCGTCGAGGCAGACAGAGGAAGGGATTTAGGAAAAATCTTCAAGATGAACATTTCTATTGATGAGGCAAGGTTGATGAAATTATTGCAGTTTCAAGAGCAACAGGCCGCATTATCTGAAAATGATGTTGTTACGGATTTATCTGTTAAAAATTTGAATTTCCAAACTTCTCCTATATCACCACCTACGTTACACTACCCTAAGCCTATAATTTCGTTGGCTCAACCAAATGATATACTACAGATTTTAAACAAAAAGCAGGATGAAGAGAAGGCTTGCAGACTTTGCTTGGCGAAGATTGCAAATATTACTAATGCTACTAGCAATGGTAACGAATTAATTCCTCCTAATGGACCTACTTCCACTAACTCCATGGATTTGTTACAGATGAAATTGATTGATGCAGAATATCAGTTTGATAGGAAAAAATTAATATTCTATTACTCAACACATAAGCGAATCGATTTTAGGGATTTGGTAAGAGAATTATTTAGAATTTATAAGACAAGAATCTGGATGTGTGCTGTTATTGGAATTCCTTATATCCCAAATGCTGGTTTGCAAAATTATGTCAGTCCTATTTTAAATAACTCTAATACTTCTAACGAACAATATAAACCAGCAACAGAGGGTAATCAACCATTCAATCAATTCAACATGGGACCCGATCCACATACAAATGTTCCATTTCAAAATTTTGCGGCAGGGCCAGGACACGGGCCAGGGTCAGGACCCATGTCTATGGCAGGACCTAGCGCGCCAGGACCAAATGGACATTTCCAGGTTCAGGAACAATATAATAGATCGGCACCTGCAACCTCAGGGGGACAAGGTGCCGGTCCAATGTCAGCATCTGGACATATGCCATTAATTAACGATCCGTTTAGACAATCAATGGGGCAGCATCCCTTCCCACCTTACTCTGACGGAAGATTATCATATCAAGGGTATTATGGTGATTATAATAGAAGATTGTCTATGCAAGGGCAAGGAGAAATTCCTCGGAAGTTCCTTAATGGAAAGGGAGATGGAAGTGAAAAAGAGCAGGACTCAAACAACGAATCATTTGTTTTAAAATCATTAGTTGATTCTATTGACCATTGATAGTATGCGTATAAGCGGTAGCAGCGCTGATTTTGACTGCAACCGACAAATGCATGTCATTTATATTACCATACCAATGGAACTTCAAAAATCAATGACTATGAAAGAACTGAGATCTATGATACAATATTAAATTATTAAACAAAACGCTTAAACTAGATAATTAATTTATATGGGTAGGAAAATAGGATATAGATAAAATAATTGGTTGCGGAAATATAAATGGCTAGATTAATATATGAACTACTTTACTTTGTTTACAGAACGACTAGCTAGCTGAAATTTAAAGGAGTAAATATATAATATTGCAGTCGTACTCATGGTGACTATCTTTTTGACTCTTTCGAAATTATCGTTTTATCATTACTGAATTTTTGTTTTATCATTACTGAATTTATAGAATATCTCTTAAGTTAGATTAATCCATTTAACCATTCCTCCTGAAAGTGATGGAAAATACCCAGCTCTCATATACAAAAAACGCTTAGTAGTAATAGTGATGCCTAATTAATTAGTGTCTAGTCTAACTACATGGAATTATAGTCGCAGATGATTCATCTCACTTTCCGAGTCTGAGTCATACCGGTTTCGGCGTGGAGCGAAGTCAAGAGTTCATTGAAGATTTACTAGTAATATAGATAGATCGATAGATAGAGTAGCTACGTGTCTCATATACGTGGTAGGACAATGCCCCATACCAGGAGTTCTCATCTATACCAAATATGTATTATATATAGTAGGCTTGATTAAAATAATAGGAAACATGCGCTGTATTTGTAATTGAATTAGTAATTAAGTCGGATAAAAATTTTTTCATTTTTTTTGTGCGCTTAATCGATTTTTTTCATCAATATTTATACTTATATCGTAGCAATCTAAATCTTTTTATGATATACTTCATCATATAGCTACGAAAGACACGATATATATCATACAATATGAATTTTCAAGCAACTGATTATTTGAACGATCTCAATATAGATTTCGAAAACGTGTCTCCAAACACAGAGCACTCTACCAATGATTTGGATTTGTTTAGTCAATCTGAATTTTTTGATTTGGATGTGTTTGCTAAGGATACTACGGCGCCAACGAAGCAACAACAATATGCCATAAAACAGGAACAAGACCAAGATTTTGGATTATTATTGAATTTGGAAGAATCAGAAGTGAGTCCTGTGAACCAGCAATTTGAACAAGAACAAAGCATAGAACAACAAACCCCTTCAGATCCATCCATGGAAGACAAGAGGAAAAGAAACACAGCAGCTAGCGCTAGATTTCGTATCAAGAAGAAGATGAAGGAACAGCAAATGCAACAAAAATCCAAGGAATTACAAGACAGAGTGATAGGGTTAGAAAAGAAATTGAAAACCTTAGAAATGGAAAACAAATGCTTAAAGAACTTGATAGTGAAACAAAACGAACAAAAAAATAGCGATTTGTTAGAAAATATCAAAAAAAGATCCGTAGTTGATACTTTTTCCACATTCGAATACACTAAATAAGCATGGAATTGAATTGCATATTGATATAATCCATCCCGGTGAAATGCTTATTTTAAAACTTATAATTAGTCGTATGCCCTTATTGAAGTGCTATGATTAATATTGTTAAATCCAACTTTAACACCTAGATCCAACTCTAATGATTAACGACTTTTAATTCTTCAACACGAAGGTTTTTTAATTATTTCCAACAAATAATTAAATATTTTTATATTTTGTATTTACTTGTAGTTAGAAACTTACATTAAAAAGAATAGTACCTATTTAATAATTCCCAATCAGTAGGAGTTTTGAGCGTATCTGCGGTGAACTCTATCTTGACAGAGGCTGATGTCTAGAATACTTTGGCTAACGAGAGCCTTTTCCTTCCAGAGAATACTAATGAAGTGTTCGCTATGTACAACGGGCCAATTTGCCGGCAATCAAACCTCGCCTTTTCTGGAAGAGTAATCTACTGATAAACTAAATGCGCCTTAGAGTAGAGTGTCTATTTTTTTTGTTACTATTCGCTTACTTTTATCATATTGCATTGTAATTAAACAAGCCAGGATCTACAACACGTATTTAGCATATCGCTTGCTTCATATCTACCTCTTTATCTATGTTCCTTGATTCTCTATAAATTAATATTTTATTATTGTATTAAGGCTTAAGTGCGCGAAAAGAAAGTGATAAGAATAACCGCTAATTTAAAATCTCCTCTAATAACTATTGAACATATCCAAGTTAATAGTACTTCATAGAGAAGTTGTATCGTTTCATTAGGGTCGTTATAACTATAATTAATTCTGAAGATTCGATAAACAGACAAAACCAAAATAATAATCCCATAAATCATAATTCACATGAAGCATTACATGAGACGTATAACGAGACGGATATAGACAAGTCAATATTCAATGCTCCACGTTTTGAACTCTCCGAATCTAATATTAAGGAATTAGAAAGGTCAGTTTCTCCATGTGAAATCTCTCTAGTTCATACGAATAATGACTATGAAGGCAGCTCAGAAGCTAGGGGTGAAGAAAATCGGAAACCTAATATGGATTTCCCTAATTTTGTAGAGATTATCCAAGAACAAATAGACTTAAGATTGGCATCTTCTGATAATCCTACAGCAGTAATGGAATTGGATCTCGACGGGAATATACGGTATTTAAGTCAGAACTGGGAAACCATTGTGGGGACAAAGATTAAAAAGATTGTAAATAAACCAATTTCAAATATTATTATTGGTAATGACGATGACTCAAAAGTATTCAATAGCTCGATAGAACTGATGATAAGAGATGATGGTAGCTATAAAGTGAAATTTGTTACAGCAACAGATGATAAATATTCCTCAACTTTTGCTGAATCACATTCAAGCGGAAAGATAACACCACATAATTCGTTAGAAGATGTAACTAAAGACATACCCATACAGGATTTACAATATGATCCTACGCCTAATTATAATACCAACTCGGAGAGCGATTCATCCAGCAGTACCAGTTCAAAATTATCTAACAATGGTAACGTAATTGAGTTAGAAGCTCAAGGTATATTAATTCACGATTCGAAGACTAAATTACCTACGCATTCAATATGGACAATCAAACCATTTATTCATATTGATCTTGATTTAACATTACCTGACCAATTGATTAGTTTGTTGGGGTTTGGATCAGAGATATTTGAAGGATATCTTGTAAGCCTAAAAGAGCTAGGAATTATTGACGAGGACTCTGTCCCTCAGCCAAAAACCATTCTTTGTCGAATTTGCGAACAGAATGTACCAGCTTGGTTTATTGAAAAACACAGCGATCTTTGTATTGTTGAACACAGGGTAAGTGAAGATTTACAAGTGTGTCATGATGCTATTTCAAACCAAAAAGACTTAATCCTCAAGCTTTCTGAAAATATTTGGATACAACAGTCTCAGATATCCCAAAATGTGAATAACTCAGCTTCTGTATCACCTTCTTCATCACCTCCGTCTTCGTCATCAAGTTCAATAAATCTGATGAACTCTTCAACTAGTATGATATTAGACTACAAGGGTCTCCCATTACCGAAGATAAGTCCAATGGAATCCCCAAGATTGTCGAATCAAGTATTGGTTAAAAATGCCTCTGCTCTCCAATCACTCCAGACCAAGAAATTTCCATTCGGAGTTTTTCAAAGATTAGTCGAATTCTGCGATGAAGCTCTCCAAATAAATCCAGCCGATACCAATGAAGTTGGGAGTTTTCAATTTAGTCCTAACTCTGAAAGAGCTATTAATTTTGTTCTCAATTGGAAGGCATATGAGACGTCAGATTTATCTATTCGAACACTTATAGAAGATACGCAAATCCTCGTGAATGATAAAATTGATACGCTATCAAGGTTATTATCAATTTTACAATATTCTGAGAAGATTAAGAATGAAGTTGATGAATTAGTTTTGCAAACTGTGAGAGAAACAGTCGCAAAAATAAAAGAACAAACAATGATGAATGAACAAAACCACGATTCTGTTTATTCCTACGATGACAATGACTCTACTGCAATATTTTCGAATGAGAATGATCAAAAACCTTCAGGAGATGAATTAGAGGTTCCCAAACTTTCTACAAACAATTCTACCAATCTTTCAATTCAATCTCCTCAACCGTCGCGAACAAGAAGTCCTCAGTCTAAGTTATTCGCGGAACCATACGTAAAAGATGAAGTTAAGTCCAACCAATCTATAACACCCAGGGATATATTACTCAGAGGTAGAACTTCGAGTGGGTTACTGACAAATTCATTATCCACATCATCACTATCTGCTAATTCAAGAAGTCATTCCAGAAATCGTTCTAAAGATAATAACTTAGCTGAATCATTGCATGACTTAGATTTAAGTAAAAAGTCGTCGGAAGGATTGTCAAACAACTCGTCATATTCTTCACCAAGGCGGCATTTATCACCTGTTCCATATATTGAAAAGCAAAACTTATCCTCATTTCAAAGAAATACCAACTCTAGATTCGAAACTAACACTCCATTATCATCTCCATCATTTGCTCATACTGAGTTTCAACATAGCGACAAAGGCGGTCATATATATGAAAAGAGGGCAGGTACAGGAGGTTGGCATAATCATAATATTTCGTTGAACTTAAATTTTAATTCGAACAAGAATTCAACGAACAAACCACCATTATCTCCTTTGTTGGTTTCTCTGACTCCAACAAGCAAACCATCAACCGGTGATATTAGAGATTATGAGGTGCTAAAAGCTATTAGTAAGGGTGCTTTTGGATCGGTCTTTTTAGCTAAAAGAAAATTGACAGGAGATTATGTAGCGATTAAGTGTTTGAAAAAAAGAGATATGGTAGCCAAAAATCAAATCTTAAATGTGAAATCCGAAAGGGCTGTTATGATGAGACAGACCGATTCACCTTATGTTGCTCAATTATATAGCAGCTTCCAGACCAGAGATTATCTTTATTTGGTTATGGAATATTTGAATGGTGGTGACTGTGCAACACTACTAAAGGTATTAGGTACTTTGGGAAATGAGTGGGCTAAAAGATACGTGGCTGAGGTAGTGGTGGGTGTTGATGATTTGCACAAAAGAGGTATAATTCATAGAGATTTAAAGCCGGATAATTTAGTCATAGATAGTAAGGGGCATTTAAAATTGACGGATTTCGGTTTGTCCAGAATGGGAGTTGTGGGGAGACAAACTAGAGCTCAAAGAAAGAGTAGTACATCGGAACAAGCAATCGATTTATTCCGAAAAAGCCTTAATCAAGCAAATCAAACTGCATTTGCCAATGTATCAGGGTTAGGATTAACAAGTGCTAATGACTCGCCATCGTCCGAGGCTAGCGTACATAAAAGGAATACATCTGATACTTTGTTCTCATTATCACCAAGTTTTGACCATGCAAAATTGACCCCTGCTTCAGCAGCTGGTTCACTGTTGATTTCTCCTCTTGTACCATTTAGTGACACGTTCGGACAACCTTTAAGTCAACAATCTCAACCAAGTCCTCTTCAGATGCCACAGCAAAAGCAAGGGAATAATAGGCAAAGTTTTGCTGGTAGTTTTAAAGGTGGTTCCGGAAGAACAGGATCAGGCTCGTTAGAATCACCGTTATTAAAGCCAGTGCTAGCGAGAACAGCATCAGAGTCCTCCTTTTCAATTACTGAGGATGATTATCCAACGCTTTCATCTCACAATCAAGATGTTGTGAATTCTTATGCGTTGTTTGACCCTGAGAATGAAGACTCTTCTGAAATGAAAAATTTTGTGGGAACTCCAGATTACTTAGCACCAGAAACTATTTCCGGTGAAACGCAAAGTGAATCTTCCGATTGGTGGTCTCTAGGATGTATATTATTTGAATTTTTATTTGGGTATCCACCATTTCATGCTGATACTCCAGATAAAGTCTTCAAAAATATTTTGAATTGTGAAATAGACTGGCCACCATTATCAGAAGAAGAAGAACTAGAAATATGCCCAGCAACAGCAAAAGATTTGATTAAAAAACTATTAACCTTGAAACCCGAAGAAAGATTAGGATACAATGGAGCAGATGAAATAAAAAGACATCCATACTTTAGAGAAATTAACTGGTTTACATTATTTGAGGAGGTTCCTTCATTCATTCCTACTCTGGATGATCCAGAATCTACGGACTACTTTGATAATAGAGGTGCTGATATATCACATTTTCCCAAAGAAGATTCGGACGAGGAAAGCAAATTAATGACTAATGCGGCGTCCATCAACACTACTGAATTCGGTTCCCCTTCATTAAATTGCAAGACGAATACTGATGATGTTTTGGATTCAAATATTGGGGATTTTGAAAATGCTAGTGCTAGTGGAACTGGTAGCAATACTAATAGTAACAACAGCAATAGCTATGGTAATGGATCCAGTAATAGTGTCACGGGGAATGGAAAACGGGAAAGACGAGGTAGTAGATTGGCTGACCCTAGTGAGTTTGGATCATTTCATTTTAGAAACCTACATGTGTTGGAAAAAGCCAATAAGGATGTAATTAATAGATTGAAAAATGAACATCTAGAGCATAGAAATAGTTTTTCATCTTCATCATCAGAGTCCACTACAAACTCTAGGTCAAGAGGATTTTCATTCAGTGGAACGAGTAATAATAACAGCCCGGGAAATCCCTTTAAGAGGCCGGTTTCGCCTATAAATTATCTAAACCATAGATCTTCCTCTCCTAATAGATTTGAGAAAGAAAGTCAATCGTCTCCACAGTCTGCTATTTACAAACAAGAAAGAGTGGGGTCTGCGGTAAGTACCTATTCATCTGGCGATGAATACCCATTTGATGTGGGTAAAGTATCTCCAGGTTCAGAGAGTATTAAAGGTCACAATCACAGATCATCAGTGCACTCATTATCAAGACAAGTATTCAAACCTCCTACAAATGACTTTTCACCATCCAGTTCTGATAATGAAGATTCAAAATCACTGGCACTATTAAGAGTGAGGAAAAGACGGGAGAGTGTTCGCAGACAAGGCAGCAGTGAAGGCTCTTTTTCAAGACTCGGAAGTAAACATAGTGAAGAACTAATTCGTCCCAAATTGCATGAGCTTGACGTGCTATACTGTGAACCAATCCCAATTGTACGTCACACCATATCCAAGTTGATGGATACATTGGGATGCATAGTCGTATCTGTATCTGACGGTGACGAATTAATTCGTCGTGCTACAAGTCAGGTTAAATTTGACTTAATATTTACTGCTTTGAAATCATCTAAGGTAGAAGCTCCAGATGCAGTTAAGTTAATTAAATATACCAGTGGTATAAACTCTAATACTCCAATAATCGCAATCACTGGATTCTCTAAGGAGGCCATTCAATCGGAAGCATTCGACGATGTTCTCGAAAAACCAATTGACATAGATAGCCTTAAGAATTGTTTAAGGAAGTTTTGTTATAATTCAACTGTACTTGATGATGAAGCTATTGAATCAGACACAGAGGGTGATCTGAAGAAATAATGTAAGTAGTTATTTATGCTATACTATAATAATTATTAATTTCAATTTTTTATGCGACGAACTTCAAATAACCAATTATATCCCAGTATGTAATTCATCTAAGAAATAGCTATTGTTCGTTGGTGTTGGTTTCGTTTTCCAAGTTTTTATTTTTTTCTATCAATTCTTTAGTGTCTAGTTCACTTTTAAGGTAGTTTTGCTTGTACCATTTCAATTGATTAATACTTTCCAAAATATCAGATCTAGCAGTATGATTACCTTCTTTCTTTGGAAATAATTTCATTAATCCTGGATTATGTCTGTAACCAACTTCCATTATAGAGGAAACATCAATTAGTCTGTAATGCAAATAGTCAATAATCTTTGGAAATTCTCTCATCATAAAGAATTTATCCATATGTATAGAATTACCTGCCATAATACCTTTATTTGGTTGCACGTATTGCTTTATGTATTCCAACAATTCATCTTCAATTTTAGATAATTTGCATTGAGGATTCTCTAGAACTTTAGCAGTCAAACCTGACTTTCCATGTTGATTGACACACCATTCGTTCATTCCATCCAATACTTCTTTCGGGTAGTATACCGTAGATTCAAATCCTTTTTCGTCTATTATTTCCAAGTTCCCGTCAGTTATAACGCAACAAATTTCAATAATATGGTCCTGAAAAACATCTAAACCGGTCATCTCACAATCTATCCAAACTAGAGGTTTCCAAATAGGTTTCTTCGAATTGATTATATTTTGCATCATAGACTGTAAGTCTGTTTCAGGCTTCATATCATTCTTGAGTTGTCTAGTAGCGGTTTCAACTGTTGCGGTAGTGGTAACTTTTGATGACGAAATTCCACTTACATCTTCATTTTCAACAGATAATTTTATTTTCTTGTTTGGAGCATTCTGCGAGAGATTCAGAGTAGACATAATACGTGACAATAACTTTGGATATCTATGTCTTGTGATATAGCTAATCATATCATATATTATCGTTTAAATTTGAACGCGATGAACCGACTGGTGAGATTTATAATGAAAAATATCATTTAGTATCTTTCACAAGAAAAGCATCTATCACAGAATGTTTGGTGCAAACAAATCTTCAAATGCAGTATGTGGAATTGATAAATTCTACATAGCATATTTCTTAATCCATATACCCATTACCTTGATTATTGATTCGTGTATCATAATTCCAGATGAACAGAGATTTCAATTCCAAAAACAATTCTTGGAGTTCCACATTTCTAACAACAAAGACTTTTTACTTGTTAGCTTACCACTTTGGTTAAAGGTATTCGGTCTATTTGAATTATTTGTACAATTACCATTTTTTGCCATTGGGGCTTTTATGCTCGTAAAGCAAATGAAACAAGTGTATCCATGTATGTTGATTTATGGATTCAACGCATCATTTACAACATTAGTATGCTTGGTACACATATTATGTGACTACGAGAGGTTCGACTTGACTGCCGTCGATTCTTATAAACTAGCTGCATTATATATTCCATACTTAGTGATTCCCCTTGTGATGTTGGTGGACTATTCAATAAGAATAAACAAGTCTATAATGACTCATATCCCTCCAACTAAAAAGAATATATAGATTATACATGCAACTATAAAATTTTATCAAGACCTGTAACTTTAAATCTATTGGTATTTTGCCAATAACTCGTCAGCAAACTTGATGTATTGCTGTTCGGCTTCTTCTTGAGAAGTACCCTTTAACTTGTCCCATGATTTCCACTTGTACTTAGCCTTGAAGTTGAAGGCACTTGGTTCAGCCGTGTCATTATCACCAACAGTGGCTTGCTTGTACAATCCGTACAAATCCAACAATTCGTCGTCGGAGGGACGTTTGGTCAACTTTTGGACCGCATCAGCCTAATATCGTTAGTAATTATCCCAAATACCCATATGCGGTCTCCCTAAACTCAATTGTGACCACTAAACAAATTATATCTCCCAAACTCTCATATCTCTACTTCCCCTCTAGTTAGTGCTACGTTGCCCCAGAAAGAACATATATCAAGTTGACTTTTCCTCCCGGTCTAAACCGTGCCCTTTCGTCTTAATTTTGGCACTAACCAGTTAAAGAACCCTTCGCGTACATAAAACACATACTTTTTCAGTAAATTCTTGAGAAACCATGGTAATTATAATCTCTTGCTGTTTTAAAAGTGGTAGGTTCTGATCTGATATCAGGACACTTAAATATATACCAGCGTGTGTAACTCAAATCTCCTCGGCTAATACACGCTAAAATTACCCAAAACATCAATACACCACAAATATGAAAACAAACCCATACATCAAACTATTTCTAGAAATAATGTCGCATTCAGCATTACGCATTTCACATTTTTTTTCAATGTCGTATAACCATCATCGATGACTTTTGTAAACTTTTGCGAACGGCTCTGATCGGAGATATCCCTTTTAGGCCTAAACCTAGCCGTCCCGAATGGAGTATTTAGGGCGCTTAATAATCGCTCGGCTCCTAAGGCCATGCTATTTACTGAGCGGATAACGGAGATAATTTGTTTCCGACGGGTTTAAACCTTGTTATTTCTAATCCAGCTGCAAATTAAAGGTAAATTAGGGATGGATTATAAATAGAGTATAATTTTACTTGCAAAGAAATTGACCATTTCTAAGCGTGCATGAATACGATAATTTATCAAAGTATATATAAATAGCCGTTCTCCATTATCTTAACATTGGGAATAGTGGTTTTAAAGTAGTGAACATTGTTAGACACAATTTGGATATAAATTGATAATTTGCCTAGGCATTGTGGCAGCGAGAGCGATATTTTTTACAGTGCGCAAGAATATACTAAGAACACGAAAACACAATGAAGAGTGAACCTTTAAACAATCCATGGAAACTTCAGTATGATGAAGTGTTGGAACAATATCATTATATCAATGTAATTGATAACACAATTACTTTCGATTTACCGTGCGAGGTTAACTACACACCCGAGTTAATAAGGCCGAAATCGATATTTCACATGAAGAAAAGATCCAGTTCATCCCGGATGCTGGAACTGGAAATGTGCAAACAGATGAGTTGGGGGTCATCGGACAGTTCGTTGCTGGAAACATCGAAAAAGAAGTCGTTATTGGGAAAATTGGGATCGGTATTAAGATATAAGCATCGGCCGGAGGTCGCGGATGCCGATGTAATTGCCGCAAAAGACACAGACAGAAAGACGGATAATACAGAAGAGAGCGACGACGAGATGAGCGACGTCAATAATTACAACTACGACCGCACGATAGGAGTTTCTACCGAGTCATTTGGTGACGTTGACAGTATGATCAGCGGGCTCGATGACGCATATCTCTTGGATAATTCCACCAATTTGAAGAATTTTGCAGGAACATCGGTGAACAACGAAGCATACTACGAGTCGTTTAGCTCGAGCAGTTCAAGTAATTCAATCCATTCGTATTACTCTAATTTGCCATATGAGTACGAAGAAATTGACGGATCTGAGCTTGATTACGATAAGGAAAGGGAAAGATATGAATTGAGATTACAATTCAGGGAAGAATTGGAAATCTAGGAATGGCATATTAGAATAAAGTGCCGATTAGAGGGTACTTTTGATGAATCATGATGTAGTTTTGATGTATTTTGCATTTTATTGTATATATTTTTATTCTTGTGTAAATATAAATTATTTGGTTAAATTGTACATGTAGGTGCAGTATGGTCACTGAGATTATGGTATTGCGACTAGTTTGATTACTTTAAGCCAAAAGGGTGACACTTGATGTAACGTAACCTTGATGACATTTACATCCGGAAAATTACGATATCGTAAAGCCTTCTTAGATTACAATGTTATATTTATTTTATATACTAATACAATTGTTTACGCACTAGATCATAACGCTGACATAATTGCGCTTATCAAATATTGATTTCCAAATCAAGATCAATTTCTTTGATCAACTTGTCCATGACTCCTAGACATCTATAGCTTGAGCGAGCAATTTTTGCTTCCTTCTCTGTCTTTTCAGCCACTAATGTTTCGTAGTTCATTTTGGCATCATCGATTGCTTTTTCATTTTCTTGGTTGATTAAATCTTGGTAGAACACCTTGGTTTTCGTCTTCAATCTAGAGAATGGATCACCTCCATCATATTCTGCCAACTTCCTTTGTTGAGATGACTTGGTTTCAACCCTATCGATGTTTAACAAGTTCAATTTTCTATTTCTTTCGTTCACTTTAGACATGGAGTTAGACGACTCTGAATTATTGTTCGACAGGGTTTGAGAAATTAATATTTGATCCAACTTGTGTAATTTATCACTCAACTCTTTAACTTTAGCTAAGTTGTTTTCTTGTTTGGCAATCTTTAATTGGTCCATTACCCTGGTTTTCTGGAAAACCGCATCGTAGCCTTGAATGTTGGACTGTAACTTTTGCTTTTTAGCAATCATTTCATTAACATCTTTATCTGAAACTCCTCTATTCAATAAGTATTGTAAGCTTTCGTATTTTTCATTTACATCATCTAGATAGGATATCTCTTCTCCAGTCTTGCTCAATTCATGCAAATATCTGTCAAATTCTTCAGGTAATATAGGGGAATCAGAAAAAATGCTCATGGGGAAATCTTTCTTTTGTTCTTTATTTTGATTCACTGTTAAATATATGTCACATTTAAAATTTGGAGTATTATATGCCTTTTCAGGTATGTTTTTGACGTCACTTATTTGTACCATTCTATACATTGGCTGCTTTGTTCTCTTGTCCATACCAATATTAATTCTAGCAAAGCAATCGATTATAGTCTCGGTAAAGTCACTGTAAAAACAATGTTTAAGTAAAATAGAACGCCCCACTCTAGTTCTATTTACATCTTCCAATTTAGCACGCTCATTGCTTCTCTTCTTGAATTTGGAGCTAGTTCCAGATCCCCAAACGACCTCATCTTCACCATATCCGTATTCATCTTCATCATCCTCAATAAAGCCCCGTTCATCATCGTCATCTTCTTCTCCTTCGTCGGAATAATCATCATAATCTCTTCTACTTTCTTTACGTGATTTTTGTTCCCTTTGCTTCCTCAATTCACTTAATTTGTCAAGTTTTGAACTTTTACCTGTTGGCTTAGTCCTATTACTAGATCTTGTGGCCTTAGCACCACCAGTAGCTTGCTGTTGTTGCTTCATTCTTTGCTGCAAGTACTTCTTTTCATTATAGCTTTCCATTTCCTGAGTTCTTTCGAACAATGTTTGTTCTCTTTGAATTTCATCCATAGCTAATAAGTTCTCACGATCTTCTTCATCCTTATATTTACCTTCAAGGGGATAAGGATTCACCAAATCATCTTCCTCTTCCTCGATCTCTTCATCACCTTCATCATCATCTTCTTCTTCACCTTGATCATCAAATTCTAAATCACTAGTGTCAACTCGCCTTTTCTTTGATGACCCAGTGCTATCACTAGACTTACTTTGACGCTTCAAAGGAACTTCAGATTCCACTTCGGATTCCGAGTCCCCTGCACCTGCTAATGCCAATAAATCATCATCTAAATCAGACATCTTTCTTTTAACTGCTTGATGATTAGTTAGCCTTGAAATCCTAGTACCAAAAATAATAATTAGTTGAACGTAATTCGTACTACGACATTTCTGTGAATTATGTCGTGAAATGTCGCGATAATATCTACAAGTAATCCTAACAACTGCTTTTGCTAGACCTATGGGCTAGAACATTTGTTGGAATCTACACTAAGATATCTTAAGGTATGATATGTGTGACCTGAGTACATTGTGAATATAACTTTCTTGAAGAAAAGAATCCTAGTCAATTATAATTGGAGGAACCCAGACGAAACTTGATGCATTTCAAATATAAAGCACCCAATTCCTATTCTTTCTAGTCAATTGGTGAACTTGAATGAATGTATAAATATAAAGAACTTTTAAGAAATTGAATGCCAGTATTGTTCCACGATAAAAAATGTAATCCTCAAGCGATAACTCATTTCAAAAGAACTTTGATAAATTACAACTTAAAACTAATTCAAACAGCTAATTAACTATGCATGTGCAAAAGCAAGTACTACTTTAACTCAGGATCTTCTTTTTACGATGTGCTAGTATATGAATTGCTAATAATATTAATGATTGCAAAATTCCTTCATTCTCCAGAGTGCGAGTAAGTGGTGTAATTTTGGTACTATCTTATGACCAATGAAGGTAGCTGAAACAATTATGCCTACCCTTTTAGAATATGAAACGGATCGCTACAACGCCAGCTACTCGAAAATTTTCTAGATACCATGCTAATTTGAGGCCATGGATATTAATTTCTTACTTAACCAGACGGAGCCTCAAACCGTTGTTCCTGGCATTAAGCCAGAAGGTAAAAGGGAATTGGAAAATTTGCCTGAAAGTCCACACAAGAGGGCTAAAATAGAAGAATATAATGTGTCAGATGAAGACAGTGATTCAGGGAAAAGCCAATTTTCTTCAAGAAGGTCAACTGCAACGTCGATTTCATCGGTGAGTTCTAATGATAGTACACCATTACCAGACATATGTCACGATCCAGCACGCAGTGCATATACTGAATACAATGAAGCGGATGATAAACTCGTGGTGATCAACTCAGAGAATTCAGATATTAATAGTTGTAAAGACCTTATTGATGTTTTGTCACAAAATTACAAGTACTCGACCCAAGTAATTAAAATTTCATTTGTTGATAGAGATTTACCAAAGATACCCTCACTGAGTGAATTAACAGAGAAAGGGGAAAAGGCGATACGACAGGACGTTATTGCTAAAATACACGAGAAATACGTTGAACCGTTACTCGATCTTACAGGATATAGATGGGTACGAAAGGAAGTGCCGTCCAAGGGTAGAGGATTAAAAGTTTTTTCGATCAAGTATTCTTGTTCTCAACAGTCAAGGAAAGGTTGCAAGAATAACAAGGTTTCAGAGAAGAACAGGTCCAGACATCTAAGTCATCCTCTTAAACAATATGACTGTGAATCTTTGTATTCAATCAAGTACATATGGTCTACGCAAAATGTAGAAGTCAACTACAAGCATTTAAAGCATCCTCCTTATAAGAGACTACCAGAGAAGCTAAAACCATTTATCAGAGAAAGATTAGATATGAAAGCTTTAGACTTATATCATGAAATTTTAAAAGAGCCGAGATTCAATGATGTCAAGCATCTTATTTTCTTTGGGAAAGTTCAAAGCTATTGGTCAAAGGAACGGACCAAGAACAAAGAAAAAACAACAAAAGAAGCCTTTAAACACTTCTTTCAAAACTAGTACAATATCCACGCTCCTATGATATTCGACTAAAGGTAATAGTTTATTAATATTTAGAAATTAATATCTAATGCAAGTAGCATATATATAAATACATGATTAATGACATGATAAATTCGTCTATGACAAACTACCATATATTTTTTTCTCATTTTGTTGATCTCCGGACAGAAACCGTTGGTAAAAGATGTGATGTAAAAAGATAAGCCCAATTCATAATAGTAAATCTTCATCAAATAAAATAAAAATATGTAGGTTCTCTCATAAAATTAAAAATACAAGTTGAATTTCTAAGTGAAGTAAAAATCCCGGCGTAATCATTAAATCTTAATTGATTTATTTCTTACCAGACTTCTTAGCGGCCTTTTGTTCCTTTTCTTGTTGTTCCTTTAAGACTCTCTTGACGATCTTTTGTTCTTCAATCAAGAAAGCTCTGACAATTCTTTCCTTGACACAGTTGGCACATCTAGAACCACCGTAAGCTCTTTGGACGGTCTTGTGGGTCTTGGAAACTTGGGCGTATTCCCTTGGTCTTAAAGTAGAGATACCTTGTAAAGCATCACCACAGTCACCACACTTTGGTCTGGAAGCAAGCTTCTTGACATGTTGAGCAACTAATTTTCCACCTGGGGTCTTGACGACCTTGATTTTGTTAGATTTGGTGTTGTATGGGTTTCTTCTTCTGTAAGTAACACGTTGAGCCATCTTGTATATTAATATCTATAATGAAATAACCTAATAAATTGTAACAACAATACTGAAAAATTTCACTATTAGCGCACCAAACCGGAGGAGAAATGAAAAAAAGTGGCGATGTTACACAAAAGCACAATTTAGGGCTCTAGTCGCGAAAAAGCGGATTATTGAGTCGTGACTATGTGACTGCTACTATGTTCTACATTTCCTTACTGGCGAACTACACCCCAGATACTAACTAGCTAGTATTCTGGTAACGATCAAACCTTATAATTTGTATGTATTAAAACATGGAGGATGAAGTGGTAAACGTAAGCAAGCAAAATATGACAAATAAAATTTTTGAACCCCAATATATATGTAAATAAATATCAACCGATTAGTTCTTAGTAAATGATTATAATTCAATATAAAGGTGTGGGATAATAAAGCTTCTTAACGTAATCTTCTGGCTTCACGTTCGGATTCCATTAAGCATAAGATGTCGTTTTCTCTGACTGGACCCTTGACGTTTCTGACAATAGTTCTGGAGGCATCTTCTAAGAATTCAACTCTGACTTGGGTGACACCACCTCTGGAACCGGTTCTACCCAAGACCTTGATAACTTTAGCTAAAGTAACTGGAGTTTTAGTGTCCTAAAAAACTTTGTTAATATTGTGTCCAACGATTATTGCAGCAGCACCACCATCCATTTGAAAGGCCCTTATGTTGCCATAGCACCTATTAGAAGTGGCTTCTTGATGCTCTGTTCCTCTGGGTTCGTACATACCATTTTGTATACTAATAAGATATATGTAGTTAATTACAATTTTACAAATCTCTTCTACGTTCACTTTTCACCAGAGATTTTTCAGAAAAAATTGAGCTCTGAGTGATTGAAGGTGCTTTGGAGCTTTTCGGTGCATCCACGATTTTCGCTTTTGTGGTCTGGTTTTCTTCATCGGACCCACCGACAGAGTCGTGCGCCGCATCAAGTGCGCTGGGTTCGACCCAAAGGAGGGGAAGACCAAAAGTTGACGGAAGTATCACAAAAGACATTTATGTAACATGTAAAACTTGATTGCAAAACGCATTTTATCGATAATTACATGTTGTGTCGATATTACAAGTTGGAGTTCGTAAAATCATTGAGCCATCACTGCTTAAAATAGATTGATATGTGATTAGGCTCTGTTATCTATGAGTTGGCGGTGGCAAAAAAAAAGAGGCGGAAGGAAAAATGTTTTTGTGGTATATGTGTTATTGAGATAAGCAGGTTGTATAACGGGCTGTACGAATAGCGGTGACCTAGTATTCGGGCGCAAGAAGCCTTAGATCTAATTTCTTTTACGGATAATGTAAGCCTAATGTAGAGAATTTGATTTCGACCGAATCCGGAAACGACCGACGGATTTAACGGGTTTATATCAGATGAGCATTTATAAACCAGGCGATATGGCATGGAACGTTAGTAAATGATTCCTTCACAGGTTAAAAGCTGTAAAAGGTGGTAATATCAGGAAAATGTCCTCGACACAAGTTGAAACTAAGATGGAGGGAGCTCCAGAAAAACTGAACGCATGGGCTAACAGAAAGGCCAAACAAAACGAATTCCAAGACGGCAGGATTACACCACCCTATACTTGGAAGGAGTCAGCTAGAGATTGGTACAAGCAGGGATTACAAAAAAATTATTCTGATGAACAAGTAGAGCACAATTTACTTCTGAGATTGCCATTTTCCTGAATCAGATGGGAAAAGAAAGGCAGAAATCATCAACACAGATATCGGTGGCGGGAACTATATACATGAATTCTATATTGAGAATACAGAAACGCCGACAAGTCTGACAGTAGAAGATAAGGAACCAGTCACCGATGTTGTATTGATACACGGGTATGCTGCGTCATTGGGCTTGTTTATTGATAACTTTGATTTGTTATCGTCGGCACCGGGAATAAAGATACATGCTATAGATCTTTTGGGGTTCGGGTTTTCGTCAAGACCTAAGTTTCCAAACTTTCCTTCTGAGACTAAAGAAGATATATACAAGATAGAAGATTGGTTTATTGATGCGGTTGAAGAATGGAGACAGAAGCGAAACATTAACAGATTTATTTTGATGGGCCATTCGTTTGGTGGATACTTAAGTTGTGCATACGTGATGAAATATAACAAGAGATTAACTGATGCGGCAGGAAAAATGAAGCCAGCAATGGTTGACAAATTGGTATTGATCAGTCCTGTGGGACTCGAGAGAAATAAGTTTTCGTTGTTGAAAGACGAGAAGTCTGCTGGTATTTCAGACGAACGCAGAAAACTGGAAAATGAAGGTGCTCCTAGTATATCTTTGGAAGACGAGGTAAATGCGGATCAGGAATCAATTATTCATAATGACTACCAAGAGCCCGACGAAGAAAAAGTAACAAGAGGTAGAAAGTTACTTGATGCGCTATGGAAACGTAACTTTTCTCCGTTTTCGATCATTCGTACTATGGGTCCTTTTAAATCTAAAATGATTTCGAGATGGACTACCCATAGATTTGCCCATATGTATTTCTCGAACCCTAAGCAATTTCAAGCCATGCATGATTATATATATAGAGTGTTCAATGCTAAAGGTTCTGGTGAATATGCAATTACTAGGGTTTTAGCAACTGGTGCTTTGCCCAAGTTGCCATTATTAGACAGATGCCCAGAAAAATTTGTCAAAATGAATACTCCAACATTTTGGATATATGGTGATAAAGATTGGATGAATGAAGAGGCCGGTTTAGAGATGACAAACGAAATTAATAAATTATCAAACTCAGCTACAAGGAAAAGCTTGGCGCAATTCAGTATATTACCAAATTCAGGCCATCATCTTTATTTGGATAATCCAAAAGGTTTTAATAATGAAATTTTCAAATTTTTAGGCTTTAAAAGCTCGTAGGATTAGAATATATTTATAGTATATAGTATCATAGACATAATTCATTGAAAATCCTTAAAAATTTCGTCGCTCTTCATCTTAACATAATTATTAAAATTTTTTAAATTTTCACAATGTTGTATAGCAATATGTTTGAAATTCATTTCTAGGTCTTCATGTAACTCTTTTTGCTTTTGGAATATATCATTTTCGAATTTCTTGATTCTATTTATAAGATTAGAAGATAACAAGTTCATCCCTTCGTAGATTAAACTATATTGCTTGTTAATATCATGTTCTTTGAACATGGAACCATACTCATGAAATGATGTTTTTATAGTAGTATCTTCTAGAAGAGAGTTTTCACTGATGTTCTTTTGTATTGATGCAAGCGACTTTTCATTATTTGTTTTCGAATCATCAGTTACAGTGGTTGCATCAACATTTCGTTTATCGTTTTCTAGAAATGTTGTTGAATTACCTACAGCGGGCGTGTTCATATCTAATGATCTATCTTGTGTCTCAAGATTATCAACTGCATTCCCAATACTTGGCTTAATACACTCACTCAGTTTAGTAATGCTATCGAGAAAATTGCGAATGGACTTTTCCCTGTTGTACGTATCGTTAGTCAAAGACTCTCCGACCTGAATTGTGTTGTTTTTCTTTGCGGAAGAGTTATCAAGCAAGTCATCGTATAGCTTTCTAGGTTGGTTTCTGGTTTTTGTAGGTGTTGTAGGTTCAATATTATTACTTGAATTATTATTTTCTGATTTTGATTTTAATTGTGGTTTGGTTGCAAAAAGATTGTGACCCTTCTGAGCATCGGAATTCTCCTTGGGTTCTTCATTATTGGTTCTTTTTCTTGAAGCTACTAATAATGTAGGCGATGCTAGAGAATCTGGGATTATTGATTGAGCAAGATGTTCTGGTTCGGTTGACTTCGATGATCTTATCGAATTTGTCACCAATTTTGGTTTTTTCAGAGGAGATGAAGGAACAGATGATGAGAAGTCCCATATATCTCTTTTATGGCTTTGTTTTTTAGTCTTTTTTCCATATCTTTTAGACACTTTGTGAAGATCATTGATAATTTTAGTTGGGGTAGGCAATGTGTTTACTTGTTGGGCACAATATATCGATGATGCCCTTGAAATGCTCTGTTTATTATTTTCTAAGAACTCTTGAAATTTAATACTATCATTTTCAGACTGCAATGGCTCAATTGATAAAGGATCTTCACCAAAAAATTCGGGAGGTACCTTAACAAGGGAACTATTCTCTTTTGTCTTATGATTTCTAAGTTTTTCTTTAATGGAAGGTACCAAATCTAAATTTGATTGACTTGTCATGCAACTTGAATTTGATTTTTTAGAAAGGATCTTTGAGTTAGAGATCAGCTTCTGGCCATTTGGGAAGTTATTAAGTCCGACTCTGGAAAAGTCGATATTACTTAACTGACTCTCTGATGATAATGATGCTGATATTTGTTTAGGCGATTCTTGATCTGCAGTTTGTGATACAGCAGATACCGTAGTGGTAGCTATGGAAATCTTGCTGATATTATGGGTTACGATGAAACGGAGTATTTTAAGGAATGAAGGAACTAATTGTATTTTCTTCAATTCAATACTAAGCTTCAAACTTTCTGATTTTGAATCAAGAGTTACTAATGAATATATATTCCAGAACTCATTCCGTTTTGATATTTCTAATTCAATTTTCAGCTCTTGGTTAATTTTGAACTTTTTTAAATTGTTTAGATTAATATAAATGGGCGCCAAAGATTCTTCATTCGAATTCCATAAGATCATTACTTTATCAATTACTTGAAGAAACATCAAGTCACCTTTCTCAAAAGATTTATTCAAATCAATACTTCTAGAACTAACACACTTTAACTGATACAAATTTCTAAATGTTTTGTTAAGACTACTCAAATAATAAATTACATCTAAGCTTCCATTAGTGACAGATGAAGGTATCTCCTGTAAGAATGTTGGCCTCTGAGTTATATTTACGGTAAGAGAACCTTTTTGACTTTCTTTATATATTGAGACTTTAGGAAGATATTTCGTAATCTTTAATAAGTAGTTTGTAGTTGTGAAATCATTATTAGAATGCAATATTGTTTCAAGTTTGTTATAAAAGCCCCTTGGGATTAAATGACTTTCGATAGTGCCTTTCGCAGCATACATTCGTACCAAGAGCATGGCTGATAACCAGTTAGAATTCGTTTTGCTTACCGAATCTTTTAATAAGTCTGTTGTAACATCATTAGACACATCTAGGTACATGACATCCTTTACTGTTAGTATACTTCTGGTGACTTTTAAATCAATCATACATACATGGACAATTTGCCAATACCTCATGGTTTTAGGAGCGAACACTTTGGCAGTTTCGTTGACAATTAGCAATATTAAGACATAAATCAAATTTTGATCTTTCACTGGAAAATTTCTTTGTTGACTATTCTTATGAATCTCTTCGAATAGATCATTTACAGCACATTCTAATACTGGAACCAGATGTGTGACATATTTTAATTCCAGAGCTTGCAAACATTTGGTAAAATTTTCCAAGAGTACCTTGGGCACTAACCCATTAATTTTCTGGACTTGTTTTCTTATCCTTTCAATAGAAGACACCAAATGTTCGATTTCAGGTACCTTGATTGCCATCGCCTTTGGAGTATTCATGTGCTGCAAAACTAAATATAAATCACAAAATAAAAGAGCTAAACTTTGTAAATTAACCCAACAACACAAAATCTAAGACACACTAGTACAGTTATATTGGTTATACAAGCAATTGAAATGATAGTTACTAAAAGAACTTGTGAATCAAGAAGATAAAGTTACTGATATTTTACAACCAAAGGTATCACCAAAAAAATTGAAGGTCGCGCGTATACCATCATGCCTTATCAAAAATTTTTTGTTGAAGAATCATTTCGAAGAAATATTTATGATATAAAGACAAAATCAACTATTCTAAGCATGGCGTCAGAAGAAGAATTGATCAACTTGTTTAGCAAGGTTGGGTTCAATGATAAGAAATCTAAAGAAGTTTGTAAAAATAAGAAGGTTTCCCAATCGTTAGCAGAAATCATCAATGAGGCAAAGGTTGAAGAAGCAGATGAAAAGAAACTCTCATTATTGCATGCTTTAGCTGTTGAAAGTAAAGGAGGAGATGTTCCTAGACGTGAATTAATTACGAAGGCTATTATTGATGGCAGATTAAAGACTAACTTACAAGTAACCGAAGCATTTAAATATGTCAAGGAAAACCCAGAAACTGCCAACAACGAAACCATGGAAGAGAAATCAGGAGTCGGTATTGAACTCAGTGATTCTGACGTTGAGAAGGAAATCAAGAAGTATATGGATGCTCATAAATCGGATATTGAGACTAAAAGATACTCGATTGTTCCAAGTTTATTAGGTGACATCAAAAAGGTACCAGAATTGAAATGGGCCAAGCCAAACTTATTCAAGCCAATTATCGATAAATTGGTCTTGGAAATGATTGGACCAAAGGACGAAAGAGATGTCGTTAAGAAGGAAAAGAAGAAGCTGGCTAAAAAGCAAGTTGAAACCAAGAAGGAACCACAGGTTGAGAGATCGATGTTCTCGGAAGGGTTTTTGGGTGATTTGCACAAGCCGGGTGAAAATCCACAAAAATATCCTGAATTGATGAAGGAACATTTAGCATATACCAAGGGCAAGGTATTCACCAGATTTCCACCTGAGCCAAATGGATATTTGCACATTGGACATTCGAAGGCAATCATGGTTAATTTTGGATATGCTAAGTACAATAATGGTAACTGTTACTTAAGATTTGATGACACCAACCCTGAAGCAGAGGAGGAAGTTTATTTCAAATCAATTGAAAAAATGATTGACTGGTTAGGATACGAGCCGTGGAAAGTTACTCATTCGTCTGACTATTTTGATGAGCTATACGAATTAGCAGAGAAATTAATCAGCTTAGGTAAAGGATATGTTTGTCACTGTACTGCTGAAGAAGTTAAGGCCCAAAGAGGGTTGAAGGAAGATGGTACCTTAGGAGGAGAAAGGTTTGCATGTAAGCATCGCTCTAGAAGCGTTGATGATAATATGACCGAATTCCGTAAGATGAAGAATGGTGAATACAAGAGTGGAGAGGCCACCTTGAGAATGAAGCAAGACTTGGAGTCACCATCTCCACAAATGTGGGATCTTGTGGCGTACAGAGTTTTGAACAAACCGCATCATAGAACCGGGGACAAATGGAAGATCTACCCGACCTATGACTTCACGCACTGTCTTGTTGATTCGTTTGAAAATATTAGTCATTCATTATGTACTACTGAATTTAGACTTTCTAGAGAGTCTTACGAATGGTTGTGTGACGAGTTGCATGTTTACAGACCAGCACAAAGAGAGTACGGTAGATTAAATATCACCGGTACAATTTTGAGTAAGAGAAAGATTGCCAAATTAGTCAATGAGGGTATTGTTAGAGGATGGGACGATCCTAGATTATACACATTAGAAGCTATCCGTCGTCGTGGTGTTCCACCTGGAGCGATTTTAAGTTTCATTAACACGTTAGGAGTCACCACATCAACTACTAATATTCAAGCGGTGAGACTTGACAGTGCTATCAGAGCATTTTTGGACCAAACTACCCCAAGATTGATGATGATTCTTGACCCTGTCGAAGTCGAGGTTGAGAACGTACCAGAAGGATACGAAGAATTGGTCGAAGTTCCATACAAACCGGGTGACATTGTCAAGTTCGGAACAAGAAAGGTTCCATTCACCAAACGTTTCTATATTGATAGATCTGACTACAGAGATACTATTTCTGATGACTACTTCAGATTAGCTCCTGGTCAACCAGTTGGGTTAATTAAGGTGCCTTTCAACGTTTCTGTCAAAGACGTGGTCAAAGATGATGCCGGTAAGGTGACAAAGATCATCGCACATTACGACAATGACGTTACGTTCAAGAAACCTAAGACTTACATTCAATGGATTCCAAAAACAAACGCTTCACCAATCAAGATTAGCGAAGTTAGAATCCAAAACCAATTGTTCAACAGCGAAAACCCATCGGCCCATCCTGACGGATTCTTAAACGATCTTAACGAGCACCTGGAAGAGATCTATCACGATGCGATCGTTGAGTCGGCTTTCACCGAAATCAAGGAGAAGTCCCCATTGAACATTCCTATTGAAGGCAGCGAGTTCAACATCAAAGAAAAGCCAAGTGTCGAAACGGTAAGGTTCCAAGCATTGAGAGTAGGATACTTCTGTATGGACAAGGACTCAACTGCGGAGAAATTGATCTTGAACCGTATTGTGACTTTGAAGGAAGACTCGTCGAAGAACTGAGTAGCGGGTTTATAAATAATTAATAAATGATTTTTACATTGTATAGTAACTAAGATGTAGGGAGGTTTTCTTCAAATAAAACAATTCACCGTATCCACATATCCGGCACATAATTAATTCGTTGCAGCGAAAACTGAAAGCCACGCCTCATCTCCGAGTCCACATCAGATACACGCTGTTGAAACATCATTAGGCATACGTTGCTTCATGGTACCCTAAAACACACCGGCAACCCCACTAACAGTTCTAAATCCACTTCCCCCACCAGCAGCTGTTGAACAACCACTTTACCACTTCTGCAACGACATTTGCGACATCTGCGACATTTCGTCCACACTTCCGCTTCCGTGCATCGTCCGATGTTGGCGCATCCTACGCCCTCTAGACCCCTCTAGTCTCATCGTCTAGGCCATCCGGGTATTCCCTTACCCATCTGTTACACAACTATTGCTGCTTCCAATGCTGCTATTCTGCTATTGCCGCTACGCTACTTCAACGCCGGTTTCCATTCTCGCATTGAGGCCATGTAGTTTTATACTCCATTCCATCGCGTCCCAGCTCTGTATCTGTGCTTGTTTTTCTATTGTTCCCCCCGCTGCACCACTTATGGAACATTACCTGCACCACTCCCCATGGGCCAATATGTGCCGATTGGGAAATATTACAGGCGGCCATTCGCGATTTCTTCTCTCATACCCAAAACAATTCCTACAATACATCTACACAATAGCAATCGGGCGATTGGTGCGGTACATAAGACACATCCTACAAACAACTGAACACTGAAAATTTTTTCTACGCCTACCTATCCCTTCTACGCCATATAGATAATCTATGCCTACACAAATAGAAGATGGCGTAGCCCAACCATATCGCCCCCATACCCCAGTGTATTACTCCAGATACCACATACCACTTCTTGTGGAGTTTGTTGCCAGCTACTATATCGTAGATGCGGGCAGACATGCATCTGTAACACCCACAGTGTACGTCGGCGTAAAATAATGTGTAATATTTCGTACTAAACAGTGCGATATTTCTTTTTCAGGGACCATTATTGAAAAAGATTTTAACCCTCAGGTGACTGCAGACTCAACAAAAAAAATTGATCCCCCCTTTGTAATTTATATATATATCTGGATTTAGCAATTCTAATAGTAAAATTTTACTCTGGTTACAAAAAAGCATATTTGAAATAAACAGGACGTATAGGCTATATAATCACTAGGCTGGTTTGCGATGAGTAAAATACCTAGTATTAGTCCCTTGACGGTGACTAATCTAATCTCGAAGCAAGCAGACGAGATCGAAGATATTTGTTCCGATGGAGACACGGAGTCGAGTTTAAGTACCATAAAAATGGGCGGCAAAGTAAACAGCAAGAACGGAGACAAGGAGAGTGACAAGGAAGATCAAAAGACGATAGATGAACGTCCTGGGTTGCTCCGCAAGAAGTCCGGAGAGTTAATTAAATCGTCGCTTAAGTTGAGTGGGTTATCGAGAAGTATGTCAGCATCGCAGATAGGCAGTAAATCAGTTAGATTTGCCACCCGCTTGGCTAATGTGAAAATGTTTGATGGTCAACAGTCTCCTAGCACTGTATCAACAGCAGAAAACACGCCTATGTCGTCGCCGCAGGCGTTGGACGACTTTAGCTCGAGGGGATACTTTGATCTCAAATGGGAGGATGATGAAGTGAGCGATATCACCAGCGATACCTCTTCAGATGATGATCTTCATTTTCAGAGTCCGGTCACTTATAGAATCGCCCAGCTGGACTTCCGTCCCCCAAGAAACATTTATGACAAGCAGGACATGCCTTGTTACTTGCAATCTATCAAACTTTCACCAGAGAAGACGGCCTTGGTCGGGTTGATCATGGTTAAGAATTTGGCGTTTGAGAAACGGTTGTCGATCAAGTTGACATTCAACGACTGGCGTTCTATTCTCATCATCAACAACATCTCCTACAGCAAGTCGTTCTCGTCCATAAACTTTGATCAGTTCAAGTTTATCATTCCATTGGAACACATGCCCAAGCAGCTTAACTTGCAGTTTGTCATTAAATATGAAGTGGGTGGAAATAGCTACTGGGATAACAATAACATGAAGAACTACCATATTTCATTACAACCATTTGAAACCGTCTCTGGTACCAAGCCACATAATTCATTGTTCAAGAATACCGTTCCACAATTTGACGAGTTGGTTACAAAATTAATCAACTTCAGAAAAGCGGACTACGCTTTGGAAGGCGATTTAATGGATTCACATAATGACGAATATGTCTATTCGAGAAAGCCGTTCTCGACGAAAGCCAAGTCAGACTTTCATAACAGATATAACATCAACGACAATTTGAGCGAGCCTAGATCAAATCCTCATGAACCAAGATCAAATCCATTTATTTCAAGCACCCCCACAATTAACATTGAGCCTCCTTCAAATTCATCGCAATCTTCTTCAGCTGGTGCAACTACTTCGAGACCCCCTCTCAAGTTGTCTTACTCGGCTTCGGATATATCTAACATTAAACCTAAATATTCCAAGTCCTACAAGTCAAAACAGTCTGCGTCCCAAGAAAATGACAATACCAACTTCAATTCCCAATTTTATACTAATTTATTACAAAGCTACTGTTTTTACAATGGTGATAAATCTGCTTCTACTCCTTCCTCGAATTCATCGAGTACTCCCCATTTCAATTCAACTAATACAATTTCAAACGCCTCTACGGCGTCTACACTTCAATCATATAGTGATTCCATATATATTTGAAATCCCACCAATTTGAACCAATATTTCATGACTTTCAACTAACATTAATTTTAAATTGTGGGTTTTCGTGTCTTGGAATTCATATTTTCGTTTGACAAATCTATTTATTGGAGGATTTTGCATTCAGAAAGGTAAAAGTTTTTCGGTATCCTGTTACATTCTACCACTAGGTTTAATTCTATTTCAATTCAGCATTTTTATTTAACTTCTTATCTCTTGAGTACAAAAGTGCTTAAATATTTATTGTATTATATATCGTTTTAAATATATACATTTTAATATCTTAATTGTATTTATTTGTAGCATTGTGCTTTTGTCTTATTCCAAGAGCCACGGCCTTTCGTTCCAGAAGGTATCACCAATTATATCAAGGTGATATTCTTCTATCAGTGCCTTCTTACGTTGTTTCTCAACTCTCTGTTGCTGACGCTTGCTCAAATCATCTCCCTCTCTTGTGTAGTCGTATTCCCGAACAAGTATCGTTCCTTTTTTGAAAATCTCCGATTCATTATTGTAATTAATGCCAAACTCCTTGAACAATATTTCATTCTTGTCACTCGAAACAGTCCCCAATAATCTGTTTTCTGCCTCTTTCCCCGTCATCCCACCTTTAATCACCAATGTCCAAAACGTTGTATTATATAAATTATTTATATGACAATCCACTTGTCTCCAACTGAAATAGTCTCGTATATGTTGGGTTGTAGGATATACCACGACTCTAGCATCAAAAGTGGGTAATCGTTCCAACTTTATTGGCTTCTCAGGAAATTCAAGATTCCATTCATGTAGGTAGTTTACCGAAATAAATGATGCAAATGTCGAGACCAACTTCATTTCCCTCCTTTCAAACAAGCTGCATTTTTTACGTAGAAGAAATGAATACTCATCTGAATCCCCATATGCCATCATTATATCCGGGAATTGACCCATTAAATTTTGAGCTGCCTTATTCATCACCTTCAAGGCTCTGATATCATTGGGCTTGGAAAACTCATATTCTTCACTAAATTTGTGAAACCCCTTCCCATCAACTCGGACTATTAAATAAGTATCTGGTAATAGAAAGTTTTCTCTTTCAAACTGTTTGACATATTCAAACCTCGACTTGGCCATCTTTGACTTTAGTATAATCTAGTCTCTGTATAGGTGATACTATCTAGTACTTTAATATTATGGTCATGTGATCTCATCTTCTTAAATTTTTTTTTCCTTTGACCTCTTCACAATCTCATTTGAAAAAGTTGGATTTTACCATCAAAATCATTTTCTAAGATCAACCGGTAAAAGGTATATTATTTAGTAGCATGGGGGCTCAATTTAGAACTCTTGAACGTGAAAAGCGTTTCCAAAATCCTCCAAAAGACAAATCTGCATATCCATTATTAGCCGAAGCGGTTTCACCACATATTGGATCATTCAATGCATTGACCGAAGGACCAGGAGGCGGCTTGTTGAACTTGGCGGTAAATGATATTGGTAGCAAAAGTATATTTGACTCCAATGATGTTGACAGATTAGGTAACAAGTTAAATATCAGAGTTGAATCTGTTCAACTTGCAAAGCCATCTGTGCCAGTTAATGATAAACTTTCAATCAATAGAAGAACATACCCTTCGGAATGTAGAGAAAGAATGTCGACTTATAGATCCAGATTGATGTTGAAGGTTACATGGAGTGTTAACGATGGTGAAGAGGTTTCTGAAATTAGAGAAGCCGGGCAAGTTCCTGTCATGTTAAAGACTAACAGATGTCATTTGGAAAAATTATCTCCAAGTGAATTAGTCGAACAAAAGGAAGAATCCGATGAAATGGGTGGTTATTTCATTGTTAACGGTATTGAAAAGTTGATTCGTATGTTGATTGTTCAACGTCGTAATCACCCTATGGCCATCATCCGTCCATCGTTCGGTAACAGAGGTGCTTCATACACTAAATTTGGTATCCAAATAAGATGTGTTAGACCAGACCAGACTTCGCAAACTAACGTTTTACATTATTTGAATGATGGTAATGTTACTTTCAGATTTTCCTGGAAGAAGAATGAATACTTGGTCCCAGTAATGATGATCTTGAAGGCATTGATTGAGACTAATGATCGTGAAATCTTCGATGGTATTATTGGTGCAGATACATCTAATTCATTCTTGACTGATCGTTTAGAATTATTATTAAGAACCTATAAGCAGTATAATCTCTACTCTAAGCAAGAGACTTTAGCCTACTTAGGTGATAAATTCAGAATTGTATTTGGTGCAGCACCTGATGTATCCGATATCGAAGTTGGTAAAGAAGTTTTACAAAGAATTGTTTTAGTTCATTTGCCTAACAATTTAGACAAATTTAGAATGTTGTTATTCATGATTAGAAAGTTATATTCTTTGGTAGCCGGTGATTGTTGTCCAGATAATCCTGATGCCACCCAACATCAAGAAGTTTTATTAGGTGGTTTCTTATATGGTATGATTATCAAAGAAAAAATTGACGAATATTTACAAAACATCAAATTGCAAATTCAATCTGATATTAATCGTGGTATAGCAATTAACTTCAATGACAGGAAATATATGTCGAGAGTTTTTATGAGAATCAATGAAAACATCGGTCAAAAGTTGCAATATTTCTTATCAACGGGTAACTTAGTTTCTCAATCTGGTTTAGATTTGCAACAAGTTTCTGGTTATACTGTTGTTGCTGAAAAGATTAACTTCTACAGATTCATTTCTCATTTCAGAATGGTTCACAGAGGTTCTTTCTTCGCTGAATTAAAAACAACAACTGTTAGAAAATTATTACCCGAATCTTGGGGGTTTTTATGTCCCGTACATACACCAGATGGTTCGCCATGTGGTTTGTTAAACCATTTATCACATAAATGTAAAATTGCTACAGAAGCTTCTGATGTTTCACAAGTTCCAGCTGCCTTGTCGCAATTGGGTGTTTCACCAGCCCATAGTTTTGCCGCTGGGCCAAATTTGTGTTGTGTTCAATTAGATGGTAAGGTCATTGGTTGGACTACTCATGAACATGGTAAGATTGTTGCGGATACTTTAAGATTTTGGAAAGTTGAAGGAACTCACGGATTACCATTGGACTTAGAGATTGGTTACGTTCCACCATCTGCAAATGGTCAATATCCGGGTTTATATTTGTTTGGTGGTCATTCCAGAATGATGAGACCAACCAAATATTTACCATTGAATAAGACTGATATTTTAGGTCCTTTCGAACAAGTTTACATGGATGTTGCAGTCACGCCTGCTGAAATTGAAAACAACATTCACACACATGTTGAATTTTCTCCTACCAATATTTTGTCTATTCTTGCTAATTTGACTCCATTTTCAGATTTCAATCAATCACCAAGAAATATGTATCAATGTCAAATGGGTAAGCAAACCATGGGTACTCCTGGTGTAGCTTTGAATCATAGATCTGATAACAAATTATATAGATTGCAAACAGGTCAAACCCCAATTGTTAAAGCTAGTTTATATGATGATTATGGTATGGACAATTTCCCTAACGGGATGAATGCAGTTGTTGCAGTTATTTCTTACACTGGTTATGATATGGATGACGCGATGATCATCAACAAATCTGCAGATGAAAGAGGTTTTGGCTACGGTACAGTCTATAAAGTCGAAAAGGTCGATTTATCTCAATCTAGGCGTAGGGGAGACCCAATCACCCAACACTTTGGTTTCGGTACTGATGAATGGCCAGAGTCATGGAGAGAGAAATTGGATGCTGATGGATTACCATTGATCGGTGTTAAAGTTGAAGAGGGTGATCCAATTGTTGCTTATTATGACGATACATTAGGTAGAACTAAAGTTAAGACGTATCATTCAAGTGAACCTGCCTATATTGAAGAAGTTAAGTTATTAGGAGATGATAGCGGAGACCAAGAAGGTCAACAAATAACAATCAAGTATAGAATAACCAGACAACCATTGATCGGTGACAAGTTTTCTTCTAGACATGGTCAGAAGGGTGTTTGTTCTCGTAAATGGCCTCAAGTTGATATGCCATTTTCTGAAACTGGTATTCAACCAGATGTCATTATCAATCCACATGCCTTCCCATCTCGTATGACAATTGGTATGTTCGTCGAGTCTTTGGCCGGTAAAGCTGGTGCTTTACATGGTATTGCACAAGATGCTACCCCATGGAAATTCAGTGAAGATGATACTCCTGCAGATTTCTTTGGTGAACAATTAAGTAAAGCTGGTTATAATTATCACGGTAACGAACCAATGTACTCAGGAGCTACTGGTGAAGAATTAAGAGCCGATATCTATATTGGTTGTGTTTATTACCAAAGATTAAGACATATGGTTAACGATAAGTTTCAAGTCAGATCCACTGGTCCAGTGAACTCTTTGACCATGCAGCCTGTTAAAGGTCGTAAAAGAAGTGGTGGTATCCGTGTCGGTGAAATGGAAAGAGATGCTTTAATTGGACATGGTACTGCATTCTTATTACAAGACAGATTATTGAACTGTTCTGATTATACCCAAACGTCTGTATGTCGTTCTTGTGGTTCGTTATTGAATACTCAAACATCGGTCCCAAGAATTGGAACTGCTGCCTCTATTAGATGTAGAAGATGTTCTGTTAAAATTGAATCGTACAGTCAACAAGGTGAATATGTTAATGAGTCAGAAATTTGGCAAGATGGTCAAGGAAAGAAGTTCGTTGGTGGTGATAACACTACTACTGTTGCAATTCCTTTTGTTTTGAAGTACTTGGACTCGGAATTGGCTGCTATGGGTATAAAAATGCGTTATAACGTTGAACCTCGTTAGTTTATCTGATTGCATTTATTTCATTTTTATTAGCTATCATCTTTGTTTAAATTGTTCTGTTGCATCATAATTGTTTACTTTTTTGTACATTAAAAGCCCTTCATATATCTAAGTCTATACAATTTCTATATTTAATTAAATTTACGTTTAAATCATATAAGGATTACTTCGTATCACCTTCCTATCTTGTCAAAATAGTTAAATCGGCCGGTTTAGAATTTTTTAAAATGTACTCAGCGTTAAGTAAGTCATTATTATCTGCCCTCTTGATTGCCTCTTGTTCATTTTCAGCAATTCCTGCTTCCAAGTGTCTTTTTATAATCCTTTCCTTTACTAAGTCTAATGGGACATCAACAAACCATGATTCATCAACGTAATTGCTAATCTCGTTCCAATATAAATCTTTCAATAAAACATAGTTTCCTTCTATAATGATTACCTTAGTATCTGGATCTATTACTTTATCATCCTCAACGGGATCTTTTAATTTATGATCAAAAGTTGGCACTTTAATAGGACTACCAGCATAATTTTCATCGTATAGATGTGAAACTAAATTCAAGAACTTTTTAGCATCAAATGTGAAAGGTGCTCCTCTTCTAAGGAATGCTTCTACTGGATTCGGTAATTTCTCCAACTCTGATCTGTATAAGTGAAACCCATCCTGTTGAACAGCAATTGCTTTAACACTTTTATTTAGTTGTCTTACAATCTCTGTAGATAATGTTGATTTGCCTGAGCCAGGAATACCAGCTATTGAGATAATTATTCTTCGATCTTTGTTACTTTCTGTTTTATCTTTCTGTAATTTCAAAACTCTTTCCACTAATTCGGGAACTTGATCAGAATATATTTTATGTTTAATAGCCATTATTGGAGAGAGCTGATAATATACAATTATTAAAATGTTTGATCTCCCTTTATCTTGGAATTCAATAATAATCCCGTTCGCTAACCCTCGCAAAGTCATTTACGGATATCAGTGTGATTTTAATAATAAAGGATATAGTATCTATATCACAGACTTTAAGAATGTATGGATAGAAACATTATCCAAGAAAGGTATAATTGAAAAAGTAAACAGTTATGGAATCGAAGATACAGAAGATGAAAAGCTCCATTATCTACTTGAAGTATTGAAAAATGGGGTTGAAAGTAGGGATGCTGATAAAACTTTAGTATTCTCAATTGATGAGGTAAACAGAACTGAGTTCCATAAGGAAGGTATTATATATGGTAAGTTCAATGGAGAGATAGAATGGGATTTTTCTATGGTGAAACAACCACCTTCAGTTGCAATTGACGTTATATCCCAAATCAACTTCCAACAGTGTGAAAATCATAATTATCTTAATTATAAAATTGAACAATTAGAAAGACTCATTGGCATAAAAGATCAATATATAACTTTTTTATCTGAGAACTACAAAGCCATAAATGGTGATCAATTAATTAAGAAATACAGAAAAAATAATAAGACAGATGCCAAATATCTACATAAATACGATAAAACATTGTGGAGTCGGAGCACTGAGAATTCCTATAAGGATATAGTGAGGGAAAAGCAAAATGCTAATGATAATATCGATGACAGAGTATGGACAAGTATAGAAAAGTCTATTAATGATAAAAGCTCTTGGATTTTTTCGAAGACCGTCGAAGCAGGTCCTTCAAATGAACCAATACATATAAAACAGGAAAATGACGAGCTAATAGAGCTGTCAGACGTCACGCCCTCTCAGATTATCAAAAGAGAAGATAGTGAAGGCTTTCCTAGGAAGCGACCAGTGGTGAGAAAAATTGGAATTATTGGTCCTCGGAAGCGAAAACAAGAGAGATCAATAAAAAAAGCCAAAACTTTACCTCTAAAGGACGATGCCAATAGCAAACTGAGTACAATCAAGGAAGAATAACGTGAAAATTATGATATTAGTGATGCATTGTGCTTCCACCTCTTGATGAGAAGTTCCAAAGCATCATTTTGTTGATCATTCATTTCTGCCAGGTATAATGTAGACAAAATACGAGACCAAAATTCTATGAATTCGTTTAGCTGCAGTGGTTCTATGGGGATATCTACTAATACTGGTTGCTTTATGATTTTCTTCCCGTCTTCTGTTTCTGTAAATGGTTTTAAACTACTCCCTTTAAAGTAATTAGAAAAGACTGGGAGCCAAAACCTTATTATAACTTCAGAACAATGCTTGAGAGAAGTTACAGCATTTCTATCATAGTTCCTAATGAGGTCTAAATCCTCTCCATAATTATTCTCCATGCAATGATGTGTGACAGAAAGAGTAAGAGTCTGTACCTCTTGGAATATTATTCGCGATGTCTGATTAAAAGAAGCATCACTCTCGTGTTGAACTATTTTTGGTCTAAGCGTTTCATGTTGTATGCTTGGCTGTGCTAATGCTATCGGGTCGCTTTCTAGTTTTCCAAACCTTCTTAGGTTTTCAGTGTATATTGTGTTAGCAATAATATCAACATTCATATCCTTACGATAACTAACAGTCAAAATGTCGTTTGAAAGAGCCTTCAAGCAAAAGTTCTTATCGTTCGAAAGTAAAACTACCAAAGACTTCTGATAATTTTCTTTAAAATATAAACAACAATCTAAAATGGCATCATCTTTAGTAGTAGATTTATCTAATCTTTGTCGTAATTTCTGACCTCGTACGACGGAACTATTTTTAGCTAAAGCCGAATATATCCAGTCATTGGCCCACCTGGCTAAATGACCTACTGATTGGTTCGATATTCTCTCCGAAGAAGCTTCATTGGCTATTCTACTTGAATTTTTCAAACCATCCAATTCTTTCATCACAGTAATGGGTATTATAATCTGCAATCCATAATTATTAGCCACATCCTGTAAACCGTTTACTATGTTTAAATGAGATAATATAAAGTTAGTATCAACAACCAAATAAGAAACATTTCCCAGTTCGTTTAATAATGCGTTAGTTTCTGTTTCCGATACTATATCCATTGAATCATCGTACAATATTTTACTATTATTTCTACTGGCTTTCACGAAATCTGAAATGATTTCCACCTCATTATAATCATCCATAGGTATCATTTCTATATCATCTTCGTATGGTTTGTCTTTGTCTTCAATATTATGAAATGGTGAATGTTTTACTGCTTCATCAATTCGATCTTCAATTGTTTTGATGGCATAGTTTATTGGCATTCGAGGCCGATTGTGGCCAACAGTAATAGTTCTTTTTTGATCAGATGAACTTAATCCTTCTGGTGCATATTTGGAAGGTAGTGACATGGTCCATTCAATTTGTATGTTGAGTTCGTTGTTGATTTACTAGTTACTACAGCTTCTCTATCTAAATAAAAATATGCGTGTATACAAGCGATACATCAATGCTATATAATTTGCAATATAAATTCGAAGACACTAACTGATAAGCTCATAAATATGATAACTATAATCATCCATGTTATTCTATTAGTGTTCTTTTCGTTCATACTATCACTAACGATGTCCAGGAATTCCAAGAAAACCTTACATCTATCATTTAAGACTTGAACTCTTTGGTCGATCTCTAAATATTCACGAACACCGGTATACAAAGGATGTAATGCAGGTTCAAAAGACCAAAAGAAGTCCGGGGTATCTAGAATTGAACTGGAAAGATTTACGTCGACACGTAGTTTAAAAAGTTTTCCTGACTTTTTCAATAATTGCTGTCTCTTTAACCCTAGTCTACCCGTCAAAGCTAATTTCTTGGGCAACTTTGAAATCAGTTGTAAACTATTCACCATTCTACTCTCAAATAGACACAACTTTGTCAGTTGTGCAATTGCGTGGGACATGGTAAGTTTGATAAGATGGTCACCAGATCTTAACGTAATCATGTCATTATATATTCTTGGTCTGTGGATTTGGTCATCATATTCGAAATGAAATTCTTCAGTTTCTATATCCTGCTCGTGAATCGGATTTACCAATAGTGGTTGGGGCTTATCAGATGCAAATGCAAGGTCTGCTAAGATGTTCTTTTCGTGTATTTCAGAAAAATTCCAAAATACCACTATCCCGTATCTGAAAATGAACATTTCAGCATGATGTTTAGATAATTCTACTTGTGCTGCACTGCTATAATGCAGCGATTTATCAGAATCATCATTAGATGCTTGAGTATCTCTGTTATTATTGATTTTACGTACCGGAGATTCAGGTCTTGAACTATTTGGTTTTGATTCTTTATCACTATTGCCACTGCCATCACTTTCATTCTCTTCTGACTCCAAGGGTGGTGCAAAAAATTGCGGTTCGGAAGGGTCAAATGGAGCGTTACTGTCAAATGTCTCTAGCTCAGGATCCATCGAATAATTATTAGCGTCTTCAGGAGTTTCGACCCCTGAATAGTATTCATATAAATGGTCTGTTTGTTCACTTCTATTTATCAATTTTTCCATATATCTTTTCTTGGGAAGTAGCTTTGCCGAATTGTTAGATTTCACTCTGAATCCATCGCCACCCGGTAATAATGGTAACGAATACGGTATGTAAAGTGCTTCGTCGTATAGACGAGGCTTCACTTCATGGTTCTCTTTCAAAAAGTTTGATACAGGTATTAAATTAAACTGATCGCAGATGAAATAAGCCGTCATACGGCTAAATTCATGTGCCCTTGCTTCCTTAGGCATAAGCTCAGCTCTGGACCTTTGTATTTGAGCTTGTAAATCAGGAGTTACGCTTGATGATGATGATAATAATGGCTGTTGTGCTTGTGGTTGCGGTGGTGGTGACGAATTGTAACGTTGTTGGTCTGGAATTAACACTAACTTCTGTGAAGTCTTCGATGTTCTTGATGGTAATGATTGCGACAATTTAGGAATGCTTCTCATGTTTTTCCGCAGCAGTCCCAGTTCCATGTACATATTCGGCATCTGCACTTGTCCTGGAGGTGGTGACATGCTTCTATTAGAAGATCCGAGTGAATTGACGTTTCTGCCATTATTGGATAGTACCGGTGGAAGTCTCCTCTGTCCTGATGGAATATCACTCGAATTACTTAATAATTTATCCACAGAAATATCGGTATATTTATTTGATCTTGACGGTAATAATCTCTGTTGTAAACTTTGTTTTGGAGGATACCCCTGTTGCTTTTGTTGCTGTTGTTGCTGCTTTTTATAGTTGTGGCCTGCAAAGGGTGCTCGGGCTCCCTTTAACGTTGTACTTCTCGCATCTGTGACTAAAATCGATGGCGATCTTTTCGCTGTAGGTCTCTGATTTCCATTCAAACTCGATGAATCCGTCCTGGAACTCATTGTATATAGAGCCTCTGTTAATTATCCTAAAAGGATTGGTTTGAATGTTGTTTAAAAGGATGGAAGACTAGCAGATTAGAGGAAGATTTAGAATCCTAAGGATCCCAAGAAAAACGTGATTTTTCTCACGATTCCAATTTTTTTCATTAATGGCCGAAATTTCTGACTCTTTAGCAAGATCTAAGTTAATTAAACTATCATTAAACAAAATTAATCATGAGCTTTAGTTTGACTATAGCTGCCAAGGCTCCGTTAATTGCGTACCCATCTTTAGTTGGTGTCGGGTTTGTCGATGCCAGTGATTCTGATGTATCAATCCCAATTGAATTTGTCGATGAGAAAACAGTTGACTCAACCAATGCTGCTGTCAAATTGGTTACTCCAGAAGGCAAAACCTATTCCAACGAGTTAGAAATTTTGAACTATTTAGCAGAAAAGTTCCCATCTATTCTTACTGAAGAGGCCAAATCTCAAGAATGGATCAAATTTGCATTGGACAAATTGTCTAACAAGAACTTCAAGGAATTAGCAGGTGACTTAGAAAAATTAGATGCCCACTTAAACTTCAGATCTTTTGTTATTGGATATTCATATTCATTAGCTGATATTGCTGTCTGGGGTGTTTTAAGAGCCAATGCTTTAATGGGTTCTGTTATCAAGAATGGTGTTTACACAAATGTCTCGAGATGGTACAACTTATTAGCTGCTGACAAAAAGTTTGACGGTAGCGTTGAAAACATGACCAAGTTAGTCAACGAATTAAGAAAGTCAGCTAAGTCCTCCAAGAACGGAGGTAAGAAAGAAACCCACAAGGCTAACTTTGAAATTGATTTACCAAATGCCGAAGTTGGTAAGGTTGTCACTCGTTTCCCACCTGAACCATCTGGATACTTACATATTGGACACGCTAAGGCTGCAGTATTAAATGAATACTTTGCTCATGCTTATAAAGGTAAGTTAATCATTAGATTCGACGATACTAATCCAACTAAGGAAAAGGTTGAATTCCAAGACTCGATTATTGAAGATTTGGCTTTATTAGGTATTAAGGGTGATAAAGTCACCTACTCATCTGACTATTTCCAAGATATGTATGATTTGGCTATTAAATTAATCAAAGAAGGTAAGGCGTACTGTGACGATACTCCATTAGAAAAGATGAGAGAAGAAAGAATGGTTGGTGATGCTTCTGCCAGAAGAGAAAGATCTATCGAAGAAAACTTGAAGATCTTTACAGAAGAAATGAAGAATGGTACTGAAGAAGGTTTGAAGAACTGTCTTAGAGCCAAGATCGATTACACTGCTTTAAACAAGACCTTGAGAGATCCAGTTATCTACAGATGTAACGTTACACCACATCACAGAACCGGAAGTGAATGGAAGATTTACCCAACTTATGATTTCTGTGCACCAGTCGTTGATTCTATTGAAGGTGTCACCCATGCCTTAAGAACAAATGAGTACAGAGATCGTAACGCCCAATATAATTGGATTATTGATGCTTTAGGTTTACGTAAGGTTGATATCTGGGATTTCGCTAGGGTCAATTTCGTCAGAACTTTATTGTCTAAGAGAAAGTTGCAATGGTTCGTTGATAAGAACTACGTTTCCAACTGGGATGATCCAAGATTCCCAACTGTTAGGGGTGTTAGAAGAAGAGGTATGACTGTTGAAGGTATCAGAAATTTTATTATCGCTCAAGGTCCTTCGAGAAACATTATTAACTTAGACTGGTCCGTTATTTGGGCTTTGAATAAGAAAGTGATTGACCCAACAGCTCCAAGACACACTGCTGTCGATGCGAAAGACGTTGTTACTGTTAAGTTATTAAATGGACCATCTGAACCATTCACTGAAGAAAAGCCAAAACATAAGAAGAACCCAGAGGTCGGTAAGAAGCCAGTTGTATACTCTAATCAAGTTTTGATTGACCAAGCTGATGCTGAAGGTATGACAGATGGTGAAGAAATCACCTTTATGGACTGGGGTAATGTTATTATTTCTAAAGTTGTTAAGGAAGGTGACATTGTGAAATCAATTGAAGCCAACTTACATTTAGAAGGTGATTTCCGTAAAACTTCCAAGAAAATCACTTGGTTGGCGGATACCAAGGATAAAGTTGAGGTTGTCTTGATGGACTTTGATCATTTAATTACCAAGGACAAATTAGAAGAAGGTGATAACTTTGAAGATTTCCTTACTCCACAAACTGAATTCAAGGTCGAAGCTATTGCTGACTTAAGTGTCCGTGATATGAAAGTGGGTGACATCATTCAATTTGAAAGAAAGGGTTACTACAGAGTTGACCAAGCTTACAGCGAAGGTAAGCGTCCTGTTTTATACAACATTCCTGATGGTAAAACTGTATCAAGATACGGTACTAAGAAATAATCATAAGTTATAGTTTTATAGGCACAATATATTTCGATTTATTTGAGTTGTTTAATTTAATGTAAGTGGTTTATTCACATCAGGAAAGTATATGGACAAAAAAATCCAAAAAAAAAGAAAATTCCGATACCGGGAGTCGAACCCGGGTCTGCTCGGTGAAAGCGAACCGTGCTAGCCGTTACACTATATCGGATTATTATAAATTAATTGTACCTTAGTTTATTAAGTCATACAACACAAACCTTTTTCGGAAAAATTTATTATACAACTACAATGAAAAGATCTCTGGTTGCTTGAATACAGTAAAAATATTTGAGGCTGTCAAAAAGGTATAAG